>NC_081544.1:30316623-30319002 GCF_901000735.1 Corylus avellana | reverse complement strand
AATTCACTTCTTTATCATATCTACAGCACTAACTATCTAAATGGTAAGCAGGGTTTGATCTATCGCGTGGTGAAGAGCACTCGTGTATTAGTCGAATTTGGAGATGATTTCAAGTCACAGCATTGTTCAACTCGCAAATATGACATCAGCTTCTCCTTCAACAGAGTATGTCTGAAAAGGGCTCATCAGGCAGTTGAAGCTGCATCAGATCCTTTGCTCCTGAACTTCCTCTTTCCTGAATGTATCTCTCGACAGAACATCCTTAACGCACCAGCTCGGGCCTATCAGGAACTTGGTGCAGATGAGTTCTCCGCTGTTCATCGAATTTTAAGCTTTCGCAGCTCACCACCTTATCTTCTTTGCGGCTCACTCAGTATAAATAAGGCAAATAAGTCTCTATCAAGAACTGGAGTTGTTGTTCGAGAAGCAGTATTTGAAGCATATAAAACCTCCCCAAATAATCGAATTCTTGTATGTGCTCCTATAAACAGCACATGTGATGTGCTGAACAGAAGTCTAAAGGTGAAGATCCCAGAGTCGGATATATTTCGAGCCAACGCAGCATTTCGAGAGATAGATGGGGTTCCTAGTGACATTCTTAGCTCATGCATTATAGAGCGGGAATTATTTGCTTGTCCTTCACTCCAGCATCTTATGAAATACAGGATAATTCTATCAACTTTTGTGAGTAGTTTTCGATTGCACAATGCAGGCATAGCTGCTGGACATTTTAGCCATATTTTTCTAGTGGATGCCTCATCAGCCACGGAGCCAGAGGCAATGGTAGCTTTGGCTAATTTTGCTAACGATAATACATCAGTTATAGTTACTGGCGCACCCGGAGACTCTTCAGGTTGGGTCCGCTCTGACGTGGGTTGGAAATATGGATTGAGGAAATCATATTTTGAAAGACTTCTTGAACTCGAGCCATATAGGAGCCCCGAAAATCCAGTGTTCATCACAAAGCTGGATGACTTTGACTGATAGTACCTCTCTGTCACTCTCTTCAATCTCAACTGTTTTTGTGTGAACAGCAATATGCACTTGTGTACATGCTCTCATCTTACTTGGCTTCTATTTTAGTGTGTCTTGTTTCTGCTTCGCCTTCGAATTGAAGCTGTATGTATAACTGTTAGACCTCGTATGCAACTTGGTTTTTATTTCCTTCTCTCTTCCCATGCACTTGTGTTTTTTGATGACTCTTCAGATTCATCTCATGCATTATTAACAAGCAAAAACCGATTCCTGGGATTATTTTGTTACTTCACTAACTATTTGTATATCATTCAAGCGGTCGTCGCATCATATTAGTTTCCAGACGGATTCCTGTGGCTCTATTAATTGTTTTGATAGAAAATATTTTGTGGGAAAACACACTTTTGTTCCTTAGGAATTAAATTAACGCCAGGTTTCATATTATATTATCATTGAACGAAATGGGGTTTTGAAATTATTTTCCCTAAATTAAGGAAAACAATCTTCAAGTGAGACAAACTAGTCTAGCGGAGCTGTAGGTTTGATCTGACATAAGATTTGTTTTTTACTGCATATTCTTGATTTTCAGATTTCACGTTTGTTGGGATAATGGACTGATTACCTTTATGATTTTGTCAGATTTCAAGCTTGTTTCTTTTGTAATTTTCAGATTTCATAAATTTTTTGATAAAAAATTTATACAATTATAATTAGGATAATATATCATAAGTTTTTGGTCAACGCGCCCAAAATTTTTTTTTTTTTAAAATTCACTCACTGGATCAATCGAAATGCCAAGAAAAATCTTACTGTCAAATTTTTTTTAAATGTCGTTAGCTTGGTTGAAATGTACCGCTTTACCACGTCAGCATATTAATTTTTTATTAATTTAATTTAAAAATAAATAAATTAATTAATTAATTAAAAAAAAAATTGAAGGGGCAGGCCACCCTAAACCCAAGGGGTGGTTCAATTTTTTTTTTTTTTTTAAATTTTATTTAATTTTTTAAATTAAATTAATAAAAAATTATTATATTGACGTATTAAAACGGTGTATTTCAACTAATTTAATGGAAAAAAAAAACCTTAGGGACATTGACAAAAAAACTTATGATGTATTTACCCTTATAATTACGATCAGAAAACGAAAAAATTACAAAAGAAAAAAGAGCACATTTATATGACAAGAAGAAAAAGACAACACTTTATCCAAAAAAAAAAAAAAAAAAAAGACAACACAAGAAGAAGAAAAAGTCAGTTTAACCCACGGTTTCTTGAACATTGTCCGATGTCTATGGAAGGACAATCTTGTCCGTCCAAGTGTATAAGCGAAAAAGTGCATATTGTGGGCCCTTTCACAGCTTCATACGACTATATAATATAATATAGTACGAGGAAGGAAAC
>NC_081544.1:30308874-30316523 GCF_901000735.1 Corylus avellana | reverse complement strand
ATTAATTAATAAAAAATTAATATGCTAACGTGGCAAAGCGTTGCATTTCAACCAAGTTAATGGCAGTTAAAAAAATTTTGACAGTAAGATTTTTCTTGGCATTTCGATTGATCCAAGTAAATTTTCAAAAAACAAAAACTTAGGGAGATAAAAATTTCAGCACGTTGACCCAAGAACTTATGATATATTTACCCTAATTATAATTGTATAAAGTTTTTATCAAAAAATTTATGAAATCTGAAAATTACAAAAGAAACAAGCTTGAAATCTGACAAAATCATAAAGGTAATCAGTCCATTATCCCAACAAACGTGAAATCTGAAAATCAAGAACATGTAGTAAAAAACAAATCTTATGTCAGATCAAACCTACATGAGCTCTGCTAGACTAGTTTGTCTCATTTGAAGATTGTTTTCCTTAAGGGAAAATAATTTCAAACCCCCATTTCGTTCAATGATAATATAATATGAAACCTGGCGTTAATTTAATTCCTAAGGAACAAAAGTGTGTTTTCCCACAAAATATTTTCTATCAAAACAATTAATAGAGCCATAGGAGTCCGTCTGGAAACTAATATGATGCGAAGACCGCTTGAATGATATACAAATAGTTAGTGAAGTAACAAAATAATCCCAGGAATCGGTTTTTGCTTGTTAATAATGCATGAGATGAATCTGAAGAGTCATAAAAAAGCACAAGTGCATGGGAAGAGAGAAGGAAATAAAAAACAAGTTGCATACGAGGTCTTAACAGTTATACATACAGCTTCAATTCGAAGGCGAAGCAGAAACAAGACACACTAAAGTAGAAGCCAAGTAAGATGAGAGCATGTACACAAGTGCATATTGCTGTTCACACAAAAACAGTTGAGATTCAAGAGGGTGAAAGAGGGGTACTATCCCAGAGGTATGGGTGATGGATGCCATCCAAGTATCGCTCAAAAGTCATCCGGCCAGCTTTGTGATGAACATTGGATTGTTGGGGATCCTATATGGCCCGAGTTCAAGAAGTCTTTCAAAATATGATTTCCTCAATCCATATTTCCAACCCACGTCAGAGCGGACCCAACCTGAAGAGTCTCCGGGTGCGCCAGTAACTATAACTGATGTATTATCGTTAGCAAAATTAGCCAAAGCTACCATTGCCTCTGGCTCCGTGGCTGATGAGGCATCCACTAGAAAAATATGGCTAAAATGTCCAGCAGCTATGCCTGCATTGTGCAATCGAAAGCTACTCACAAAAGTTGATAGAATTATCCTGTATTTCATAAGATGCTGGAGTGAAGGACAAGCAAATAATTCCCGCTCTATAATGCATGAGCTAAGAATGTCACTAGGAACCCACCCCATCTATCTCTCGAAATGCTGCGTTGGCTCGAAATATATCCGACTCTGGGATCTTCACCTTTAGACTTCTGTTCAGCACATCACATGTGCTGTTTATAGGAGCACATACAAGAATTCGATTATTTGGGGAGGTTTTATATGCTTCAAATACTGCTTCTCGAACAACAACTCCAGTTCTTGATAGAGACTTATTTGCCTTATTTATACTGAGTGAGCCGCAAAGAAGATAAGGTGGTGAGCTGCGAAAGCTTAAAATTCGATGAACAGCGGAGAACTCATCTGCACCAAGTTCCTGATAGGCCCGAGCTGGTGCGTTAAGGATGTTCTGTCGAGAGATACATTCAGGAAAGAGGAAGTTCAGGAGCAAAGGATCTGATGCAGCTTCAACTGCCTGATGAGCCCTTTTCAGACATACTCTGTTGAAGGAGAAGCTGATGTCATATTTGCGAGTTGAACAATGCTGTGACTTGAAATCATCTCCAAATTCGACTAATACACGAGTGCTCTTCACCACGCGATAGATCAAACCCTGCTTACCATTTAGATAGTTAGTGCTGTAGATATGATAAAGAAGTGAATTCATAAACACTCTTACTGGGATTTTAAGAATCGTTAAGGTTTTATAAACCAGAGCTTTAGTTTCTTGTTCTAATGCCAAGAGAAGAACTAGAGCAAAACCGCAACAGAACCAGGAGATTCCATCAAAGATTCATATCTTACAAAATATATTTTAGAATTGGAAGGAATAGTAGATTAATTTGAAACGAAAAATTAAAGGACAATTAATATTATCACACAATCGGAAGGATAAAGAAGGATGAAAAATATATTTGATCTTTTTTTGGCGAGCCCTAGATTTGTTTATGCATCTAATTGCAGTCCGTGGGTGATAAATGTTCACCATCAATTGTTGTTTTTTAATAATTAATATCAATACAGTACTGCTCAATAGTCAATATCTGGTCAAACATTTGATGTCATGGCGTGTGAGAAAGACACATCCTTGTTGTCTTGATTTTTAGCTTACCATATATCTTTGTTGCCAAAGTAGAAAATCGCAAGCACCTCTGAATTTCTCAAGTGAAGAAGGATATATAGTAAGTAGATTTTCCTTATATTGGCATGCAAGTACTGGGTGTTTTAATGGAAGTGGAAGCATACCTTAAACGGCTCGACTTTTTTACCCGAAGGTCGTGCATAGACCAAGTCTCTTGATAAAAGGAATGGCCGCTTCTCAGGAACAGAATCAATCTCAAATACCACAAAGATTTTATCATCCTTCTCAGCATTTCTATTATAATTTTTGTACTCGTTTGACCTTTTATAAATTTGAGCTTCTTGCAACTCCAAAATCACGTTCTGCAATTGGAAATCACTCCATTTCTGATTCCAATAAAAGCATAAAGTTACTTATCAAAAAATAAAACCATAAAATTACCACAAGCCAGAATGAAAATGTTGAAAATTGGAAATAACACTCACTAAGAGATAACACAAAATAGGAAGAAGAATATTCAACTTTATTCAACTTGATAAAATAACTTGCTTACATGGGTATTTATAAGATACAAATGATCCTTCTAACTTCTTCACGAATCACAATAACTTCATTCATTTACATCTCATATAACTATCATGTAATTTCTATGTAAAATAACTCTTGAAAAACTAAAAGATACAACATCTTCAACTTAGTAACATATGAGAATATGAAATGAAAAGACACTTAGTAACATATATATGAAATATGAAATGAAAAGACTCAACTAAATATTAAAATTAAGTTTATTATTCAACAGAAAAAGCATACAAATTTAAGAAATTAACAGTTCAATCACAATGTTCTACCATGATGCTCCAGCATGCATTATATGATAGATTTCTGCAAATAAGAATGTAAAACACTCTTAAAATACTCGTTGTGATATAAACGAGGAGTGAAAATGAGATAGCAAAGACATAATTTAAATAAATTTCTAAGTAGTGCTTCATTTCACCTTTTTTCTAGTAAGAAATTTCTCAATTGGCTTTTTATCGCATACTTTCTGTTCCTTGCAGTATTTGTTTTTTGAAAGTTTATCAGGCATTAAACTAAAGAATACAAGGACTCATTTTGTAATACAAACTTGCATTTCCAGTCCAACAGGATAAAGTAAAATTGTGTTAATAATTTCTTTTGTTGATAGGTTAAAAAATACAACATTTAGATAGGTAACTAAGATTGCATTATTATTGAACGGCACACCGGAATTTTAGAGTTGGAATGAGTCCAACCCACATGTTTAGTATTCCAGTCCCGTACCTAATTGATTTGCATCTCTTAGTATTAGACTATGTTTCTTTCGACGTAAAATAGTTTTTAGAAAATGATTTCCGAATTTTACAGTCTTTACTGCGCCGTAAAATTGTGGTTAACGGAAAATATTTTCCTTTCTTCTTTAATTTTCGGAAAATAGAAAACCGTAAACCATTTTCCGACTTTAAGCATCTCATTTTCAAATTGACGGACTCTGCTGGGACTTGACCGAGACTCGCCCGGGAGTTGACCAGGACTTGCCCAAGACCCCGCTGGGACCTGCCTGTGACCTGACCAAACCTGAATGGGACCTGCCCGGTATTTGCCCGAGAGCCGCCTGGGACTTGACCGGGACTCTCCAGGACCTGACCGGACTTGAACGGGACTCGCCCAAGACCCGCTGGGACTTGATCGGGACCTGACCAGACCTGCTCGGGACCCCGTCGAGACTTGACCGGGACCTGCCTGGGACCCCATTGGGACTTGATCGGGACCTCGCCAGGACCTGCCCGAGACTAGCCAGGGACCCACCGGAGACTTGACTAAGACCAAACCGGACCCGCCCGGGACATGATTGGGACCCGTCCGATACCCCACCGAGACTCGCCCAGGACTTGCCGAAAGATATTTTCGGCAGAAAATATTTTCCTTAAAAATGATTTCATAAAAATATTTTCCAGTATTTGGCATGTAGGGAAAATCTGGCGGGTCCCCGACGTCGGAAAAGGTCCCTGTCGAGTCTTGGGCAAGTCCTGCCAAGGTCTCGGGCTGATCCCGATGGGGTCCTGATAGGGTCTAGGCTAGGTCTGGGCGGGTCTCTTGTGAGTTCCAGTGGGGTCCTTGCGGGACTCGGTTCGGACACCTCTAAGACTTGGTTGGGACATTTTTCGTAATTTAGAGTTTAATATGATTTAATGAAAACATGTATATAAAAAAATATTTTTTTTAAAAAAATGATTTTTCGTGTGTGCAGTAAACGCCGTAAAACATTTTCAGGGAAAATGATTTCCGTGAAAATATTTTCTGACGGAAACCATTTTACATGGAAAAAAACAGAGTCTAATTTCAAAAAAGTACTACAAGCTTCAATATTTTGTAATATTCTAAAGCACATATGGTTATCAATATTTTTCGAAATTAGACTAATAACAGCAGGATCACTAAATTTTATCAGATAATTCTGAGCAACCTCTGTTACACCAGCTGTCCAAAACCTAATAAATTCCAACCTACTCTAGCTCTTAATCACTAATATACATAGAGTATATTCATTTTGATATCTCTCTTATCTTACATCTTTACAAATACTTTCACCAGTAGGACAAATCATAAGGACCTAGATGACTTTTGGCTGCATGTTATTCCATAATAAGATAATCATGAAAACTAGTAATTAACTAAGCAATTCACCATAAACAAGATTTCAAAGCGCAAATAGTAGTAGATAAGAAGGTTGATATACCAAGTTATGTTCTTGACAAAGCAGCTTACTTATAAACAGTTAGAAGGTTGATATCGAAGGGCATTCATGAGTACCTCCAAGTAGAAATCCTCAGCATATAACAGAGCAGCAAAGTAATGCTTATAAGTTGAAGGAGACAAAGGCTGCTTTAGAACTGCTGGCACAATGTCTTTCTTGATTAGACCTTTGATATCCTCAGGAATTGCATATATAGGTGAACCCTTTTCCCATACATAACTCGTCTTCGTTTCTCCATTTATTTCATCAGAGTGAGCCATATAAAGAATCGGCTTAAAGGCTGGAGTTTGCGAAGGGGAAGATGGAGGTGGCCGAGAGGAAGAAGGAGGTCCATTGTGGGGAAATGGGGACGGTCCAGAGGAAGATCGGGAGGCGGGTTTCGGGGATGACGGGAGTGGCTTAGATGATGATAGGGCTAGTGAAGGTGAAGATTGAGGTGGTTTAGAGTAAGTTGGAGAAAAATATTGTGGAGGGGGTTTAGGGCTGTTGGGGGAAGATACAGATGATTTAGAAGATGGACTAAAAGAAGAGGGAGGCAGATTAGATGAAGATGCAGACGATTTATAAGGATATGTTGGGTCTTTAAGGGAAGATGAAGATGGAGAAAGTTTCGATGCAGATTGATGTGGTTTGGAGGAAGATAACAATGCATTGCGAAAAGATAGAGGCTGTTTAGAAGTAGATGTTGCAGAATTAGAGGACGAAGGAGATGGACTAGAAGAAGATTGGCCATGGGATGGTTTATATGAAGATTGAAATGGTCTAGAACTTGTTGAACTCTGATGAACTTCATTCCTTCTTTCCAATAACTCCTGAATATGTTGTGGATTGGTTGTCGGTGAATCGCCGACATTTGGTTGACCAAATGGAGCACTCCGCGTCACCCGAGTCACCCCAATCACCCGTGAGCTCGGAAAATTTGGTGGGGCTGTATTGAATGAATGATTTTTGTACACTGGATTTCTGTTCTGAACATTATGATCATCACGACGTTCGTCTTGGGAACCAAATATGAGTCGCCAGAGTCCTTGAAGAAGACCCATCTGTGATCAAAACACACTCATTTAAACCCTAAACTGTTTGGTTCCTTAGAAATTGAAACGAAGTCCTGACTTTTGAACTCGTTTTAATCGTACTTAAAAAAACATACCGAATGTAGCGCATGTGACTTGATTTTCTAAAGTCAGACAGTGGACCCCAGTCTATGCTATTTCTATTGGTTGCTATGTGGTGCTTTCGTCTCATCTTAGAATGCTTCTTGGAGAAGCTTTAAATTCTTTTACTTCACAGTGAAGTATATTCCTTAGCCTTGAAGTCTTTCTTTCGCCGACAGTCACACACACACACACACACACACACACACACACACATATATATATATATATATATATATGTGTGTGACTGATGCCATTCGATCATATTATTGAGGGACAGCAGCAGCTTCGTAAAAGAAAGAAGAGAGAGCACAGTAGCTTGTTTTTTAGAGAAAAAAAAATTAAATAATAATAATAATAATAATAATAAGAGAGAAAAGAAAGCAAGCTCTTAGAGAATTAAGATATTAATTTCTCTTTTGTATTTAATTCTCTTTTGCGTGTTTGTGAATTTGGGTGTATTGGGGCTTTTGGGTTTGAGTGGTTTTGTTTGTACTACTCTTTGTACTTCATCTTTTGTTAGTGAATTTTTCTTAGATCGTCTCCGCCAGTAAATGCAGGCTTGTTAAGCCGAACCACTTAAATTTTGGTGTCTTGTGTGACTGATTGTTATTGTCTATTATGCTATTTTTTCTGCTTCATTTGTGATCCTATAATTATTTTATCTCAACAAACTGGTATCAAAGCTTGGATATTTATTTTGCGGGATGGCTACTGCAAAATATGAAGTAGAGAAATTTGATGGTTAAAATAGTTTCAGTCTTTGGCGTATCAAGATGCGAGCTTTATTACGACAACAAGGCTTTGCGAAGGTTTTGGAAGCACCAGAGGAAAGAACTGGTATTAAAGCAATTGAAGAAATTGAAGAACTTGCGAAACTTGATGAAAAAGCCCACAATGCAATTTTGTTGTTTCTTTCAGATGGAGTTTTGAGAGAAGTTGTCGATGAAGAAACTGCTGCTAGACTTTGGAAAAAGCTGGAGAGCCTATACATGAACAAGTCCCTCACTAACCAATTGTATTTGAAGCAATGATTATATACTCTTAAGATAAAGAAGGTATGCCTCTTTCTGATCATCTTTATGACTTTAATAGAATTATTTTGAGGGTTAAATACTAAATTAGTTCCTGCGATTTCACAATTTTATTTTTTCCTCCTTGGGGTTTCATTTTTATCACAGGAGGTCCCTGTAGTTTTGATAATAGACCAAGTTAGTCCTTCGTCAGTTGACCGTTAGTTGACTTAACGGAATTCCACGTGAACCAATCAAATGTTGACACGTGGCACCTACTAAAATATTTTTTAAAAAAATGTATTTTCTAAAAAAAAAAAGATTGGCGGCCACCCCCTTGGCCATTTGGGGGTGGCCTGG
>NC_081544.1:30301485-30308774 GCF_901000735.1 Corylus avellana | reverse complement strand
AGAATTGACACCAACTCCGGATTAGTAAGTTGATTCTTTCATTTTGAATCTGGAACTCTTTTTTTTTTTTTTTTTTGTTTGTTCATTTTTCTTATCAACCAAACATGGTTAATCTGTATGTTTGATCTGTTGAAAGTCCGATCCTCTGTTGTTTTTTTTTTTTCTTTTTTTTTTCAGCGGGAACCTGACAAAAAGTGTTCATATCTACAGATCATGATCTTTCTCATACTAGTCAGGACCTTGTTTACATTCTCAGTAACCTAACAATTGAGGGTTTATGTGCGTGTGTATTGATCACAGATGGACGACGTGAATCCGCTTCTAAAATTCTTGCAATGCATCCTTTGTTGCCATGTAGAACGTCATGATGATAATGATGATTTAACTTGCTGCATAAAGCCTTTTCGAGAATATTTTCGTGCAAACTCTCGGAACAGAAATCCGGAATACGAATATCTTCCTGTGGATACAACCCCACCAAGTTCTCCAAGACCACGGGTGACTCTGAGTGCTCCATTTTGTCAACCAATTGTTGGCGATTCACCTACATTTTCTTATAGACCATCTCAATCTTCCTATAAACCACCCCAATCTTCTTATAGTCCATCTCCTTCGTCCTCTAAATCCGCAACATCTTCATCTGAACCGTCTCCAGCTTTCCCCAATGCTTTGTTATCTTCCTCCAAACCATCTCAGTCTATATCAAAACCTAATCTGCCTCCCTCTTCTTTTAGTCCATCTGCATCTTCTCCAACTTACTCTAAACCACCTCAATCTTCACCTTCACTGGCCCCATCTTCAGCTAATCCACTCCCGTCAGCCCCGAAACCCGCATCTTCTCATAAACCATCTCTATCTTCCCCTAAAGAACTTCCATATTCCTCTGGACCGTCGCCATTTCCCCACAATGGACCTCCTTCTTCCTCTCGGCCACCACCATCATCCCCTTCGCAATCTCCAGCCTTTAAACCGATTCTTTATATGGCTCCCTCTGATGAAATAAATGGAGAAACGAAGACGAGTTATGTATGGGAAAAGGGTTCACCTATATATGCAATTCCTGAGGATATCAAAGGTCTAATCAAGAAAGACATTGTGCCAGCAGTTCTAAAGCAGCCTTTGTCTCCTTCAACTTATAAGCATTACTTTGCTGCTCTGTTATATGCTGAGGATTTCTACTTTGAGGTACTCATGAATGCCCTTAGATATCAACCTTCTAACTGTTTATAAGTAAGCTGCTTTGTCAAGAACTTAACTTGGTATATCAACCTTCTTATCTACTACTATTTGCGCTTTGAAATCTTGTTTATGGTGAATTGCTTAGTTAATTACTAGTTTTCATGATTATCTTATTATGGAATAACATGCAGCCAACAGTCATCTAGGTCCTTATGATTTGTCCTACTGGTGAAAGTATTTGTAAAGATGTAAGATAAGAGAGATATCAAAATGAATATACTCTATGTATATTAGTGATTAAGAGCTAGAGTGGGTTGGAATTTATTAGGTTTTGGACAGCTGGTGTAACAGATCGAGGTAGCTCAGAATTACCTGATAAAATTTAGTGATCCTGCTGTTATCAGTTTAATTTCGAAAAATATTGATAACCATATGTGCTTTAGAATATTACAAAATATTGAAGCTAGTAGTACTTTTTTGAAATTAGACTCTGTTTCTTTCGACGTAAAATGGTTTCCATTAGAAAATATTTTCACGAAAGTCATTTTCCCTGAAAATGTTTTATGTAGAAAACATTTTATGGCGTTTACCACACACACGGAAAATCATTTTTTTTAAAATATATTTTTATATATATATGTTTTCATTAAATCGTATTAAACTCTAAATTACAAAAAATGTCCCGACCAAGTCTTAGAGGTGTCCGAACCGAGTCTCGCAAGGACTCCACAGGAACTCACCCGGGACCCGCCCAAACCCAGCCCAGACCCTATCAGGACCCCATCAGGATCAGCTCGAGACCTTGGCTGGACTCGCCCAAGACCCAACATGGACATTTTCCGACGTCGGGGACCCGCCTGATTTTCCCTACATGCCAAATACCAGAAAATATTTTCTATAAAATCATTTTTAAGGAAAATATTTTCTCCCGAAAATATTTTTTGACGAAAATATTTTCCGGCAAGTCTCAGCGGGCCCCAATCATGTCCCGAGCGGGTCCAATTGGGTCTTAGTCAAGTGCCGGGTGGGTCCCTAGCCAGTCCCGGTCAAGTCCCGGTTGGGTCTCGGGCAGGTCCTGGCCGGGTCCCGATCAAGTCCCAACAGGGTCCTGGGCAGGTCCCGATTAAGTCTTGATGGGGTCCTGAGCAGGTCTGGTTGAGTCCCGGTCAAGTCCTAGGTGGGTCCCGTTCAGGTCCGGTCGAGTCCCGAGTGGGTCCTGGGTGAGTCCAGTCAAGTCCCGGGTGGGTCCCGGGCAAGTACCGAGCGGGTCCCGTTCAGGTCCGGTCGGGTCTTGGGCAGGTCACGACGAGGTCTTGGGCAAGTCCCGGTCAAGTCCCAATCAAGCCCTGACAGGGTCCTGAGCAGGTCTTGGCAAGATCTGTTGATTTGAAAATGAGATGCTCAAAGTCGAAAAATGGTTTACGGTTCCGTAAACCATTTTTCGAAAATTAAAGAAGAATTTACGGTTAAAAGGAAAATATTTTCCGTTGGCCACTATTTTACGTCGCAGTAAACACCGTAAAATTTAGAAATTATTTTCTGGAAACCATTTTACGTTGAAATAAACGAGTCTAATACTAAGATGCAAATCAATTAGGTATGGGACCGAAATAGTAAACATGTGGGTTGGACTCATTCCAGCTCTAAAATTCAGGTGTGCCGTTCAATAATAATGCAATCTTAGTTACCTATCTAAATGTTGTATTTTTTAACCTATCAACAAAAGAAATTATTAACACAATTTTACTTTATCCTGTTGGACTGGAAATGCAAGTTTGTATTACAAAATGAGTCCTTGTACTCTTTAGTTTAATGCCTGAATAACTTTCAACACAAATACTGCAAGGAACAGAAACGATGCGATAAAAAGCCAATTGAGAAATTACTTACTAGAAAAAAGGTGAAATGAAGCACTACTTAGAAATTTATTTAAATTATGTCTTTGCTATCTCATTTTCACTCCTCTTTTAGATCACAACGGATATTTTAAGAGTGTTTTATATTCTTATTTGCAGAAATCTATCATATAATATTGTATGATGGAGCATTGTGATTGAATTGTTAATTTCTTAAATTTGTATGCTTTTTCATTCTGGCTTGTGGTAATTTTATGGTTTTATTTTTGATGAGTAACTTTATGCTTTTATTGGAATCAGAAATGGAGTGATTTCCAATTGCAGAACGTGATTTTGGAGTTGCAAGAAGCTCAAATTTATAAAAGGTCAAACGAGTACAAAAATTATAATAGAAATGTTGAGAAGGATGATAAAATCTTTGTGGTATTTGAGATTGATTCTGTTCCTGAGAAGCGGCCATTCCTTTTATCAAGAGACTTGGTCTATGCACGACCTTCGGGTAAAACAGTCGAGCCGTTTAAGGTATGCTTCCACTTCCATTAAAATACCCAATAGTTGTGCCAATATAAGGGAAATCTACTTACTATATAGCCTTCTTCACTTGAGAAATTCTGAGGTGCTTGCGCTTTTCTACTTTGGCAACAAAGATAGTAAGCTAAAAATCAAGACAACAAGGATGTGTCCTTATCACACGCCATGACATCAAATGTTTGACCAGATATTGACTATTGAGTAGTACTGTATTGATATTAATTATTAAAAAACAACAATTGATGGTGAACATTTATCACCCACTTACTTCAATTAGATGTATAAACAAATCTAGGGCTCGCCAAAAAAAAAGATCAAATATATTTTTCATCCTTCTTTATCCTTCCGATTGTGTGATAATATTAATTGTCCTTTAATTTTTCGTTTCAAATTAATCTACTATTCCTTCCAATTGTAGAATATATTTTATAAGATATGAATCTTTGATGGAATCTCCTAGTTCTGTTGTGGTTTTGCTCTAGTTCTTCTTGGCATTATAACAAGAAACTAAAGCCCTGGTTTATAAAACCTTAACGATTCTTAAACTCTCAGTACGTAAGAGTGTTTATGAATTCATTTCTTTATTATATCTACAGCACTAACTATCAAAATGGTAAGCAGGGTTTGATCTATCGCGTGGTGAAGAGCACGTGTGTATTAGTCGAATTTGGAGATGATTTCCATTCACAGCATTGTTCAACTCGCAAATATGACATCAGCTTCTCATTCAACAGAGTATGTCTAAAAAGGGCTCATCAGGCAGTAGAAGCTGCATCACATCCTTTGCTCCTGAACTTCCTCTTTCCTGAATGTATCTCCCGAAAGAACATCCTAAACCCACCAGTTCGGGCCTATCAGGAACTTGGTGCAGATCAGTTCTCCGCTGTTCATCGCATTTTAAGCTTTCGCAGCTCACCACCTTATCTTCTTTGCGGCTCACTCAGTGTAAATAGGGCAAATAAGTCTCTATCAAGAACTGGAGTTGTTGTTCGAGAAGCAGTATTTGAAGCATATAAAACCTTCCCAGATAATCGAATTCTTGTATGTGCTCCTATAAACAGCACATGTGATGAGCTGAACAGAAGTCTAAAGGTAGAGATCCCAGAGTCGGATATATTTCGAGCCAACGCTGCATTTCGAGAGATAGATGAGGTTCCTATTGACATTCTTAGCTCATGCATTATAGAGCGGGAATTATTTGCTTGTCCTTCACTCCAGCATCTTAGGAAATACAGGATAATTCTATCAACTTTTGTGAGTAGCTTTCGATTGCACAATGAAGGCATAGCTGCTGGACATTTTAGCCATATTTTTCTAGTGGATGCCTCATCAACCACGGAGCCAGAGGCAATGGTAGCTTTGGCTAATTTTGCTAACGATAATACATCAGTTATAGTTACTGGTGCACCCGGAGACTCTTCAGGTTGGGTCCGCTCTGACGTGGGTAGGAAATATGGATTGAGGAAATCATATTTTGAAAGACTTCTTGAACTCGGGCCATATAGGATCCCCAACAATCCAATGTTCATCACAAAGCTGGATGACTTTGACCGATAGTACCTCTCTGTCACTCTCTTCAATCTCAACTGTTTTTGTGTGAACAGCAATATGCACTTGTGTACATGCTCTCATCTTACTTGGCTTCTACTTTATTGTGTCTTGTTTCTGCTTCGCCTTCGAATTGAAGCTGTATGTATAACTGTTAAGACCTCGTATGCAACTTGGTTTTTATTTCCTTCTCTCTTCCCATGCACTCGTGTTTTTTGATGACTCTTCATATTCATCTCATGCATTAATTATTAACAAGCAAAAACCGATTCCTGGGATTATTTGTTACTTCACTAACTATTTGTATATCATTCAAGCGGTCTTCGCATCATATTAGTTTCCAGACGGATTCCTGTGGCTCTATTAATTGTTTTGCTAGAAAATATTTTGTGGGAAAACGCACTTTTGTTCCTTAGGAATTAAATTAACGCCAGGTTTCATATTATATTATCATTGAACGAAATGGGGGTTTGAAATTATTTTCCCTAAATTAAGGAAAACAATCTTCAAATGAGACAAACTAGTCTAGCGGAGCTCATGTAGGTTTGATCTGATATAAGATTTGTTTTTTACTGCATATTCTTTATTTTCATATTTCATGTTTGTTGGGATAATGCCATAATGGACTGATTACCTTTATAATTTTGTCAGATTTCAAGCTTGTTTCTTTTGTAATTTTCAGATTTCATAAATTTTTTGATAAAAACTTTATACAATTATAATTAGGGTAAATATATCATAAGTTTATGGGTCAACGTGCCAAAATTTTTATCTCCCTAAGTTTTTTTTTTTTTTTGAAAATTTACTTACTGGGTTAATAGAAATACCAAGAAAAATTTTACTGTCAAAATTTTTTTAACTGCCGTTAGCTTAGTTGAAACGCACCGTTTTATCACGTTAGCATATTCATTTTTTTTTAATTTAATTTAAAATAAATAAATAAATTTTTTTAAAAAAAAATTGAAGGGACATGCCACCCTTAAACCCAAGCGGTGGTTAGGGGTGGCCGGCCCCTTCAATTTTTTTATTTTTAAAATTAAATTAATATAAAATTATTGTGTTGGCGTAACAAAATAATGCATTTTAACTAATTTAATGGTAGTTAAAAAATTTAGATGGTAAAATTTTTTTTGACAATTAGATTTACTCAAGAAGTAAATTATTGAAAAAACAAAACCTTGTAAGGAGATAAAAATTTTGACACGTTGACCAAAAAAACTAATGATATATTAACCCTTCAAATTACGATCAGAAAACGAAAAAATTACAAAAGAAAAAAGAGGACATTTATATGACAAGAAGAAAAAGACACACAAGAAGAAGAAAAAGTCAGTTTAACCCACGCTTTCTTGAACACTGTCCGATGTCTGTGGAAGGACAATCTTGTCCGTCCAAGTGTATAAGCGAAAAAGTGCATATTGTGGGCCCTTTCACAGCTTCATACGACTATATAATATAATATAGTACGAGGAAGGAAACCTCTCTTCTACCCTTCTCCGTAGCCTTCAGTCTGCACTATATATCCAGTGCTGCGCAGTCTACGCACGAATGCTTGGAGTTTGCCAATGCATGGGAGCCACAGCTGAGCCTGGTGATGTGGCAATACCCGCTTGGTTGTTTGTGTGGAAAGGTTATGGAAAATCTTTAATCTTTCACCTTCAACCCCTGCGAGTGCAGGGAATGCGCATTTCAGCCAATTGGTTGAAGACCGCCAGAGAATCAAAGTCCTCTCTGTCTGCGCTCTTTATCTTATCTTTGTACGTCTTTCTTTTTATTATTAATTTTTTAATACCTCATTTTTTTTCTTTTTTTTTAATAATCCTTTTTCATCCTCCTTTTAGATTCAAAATAAGGGTTAAATACTTCAGATCTTCTGAGATTTCATAGCTTTATTTATTTATTTTTTTAGTTTCATTTTCATCATAGGAGGTCCTTGTGGTTTTGATAATAGACCAAGTTAATCATCCGTCAGTTGACCGTTAGTTGAATTAACGGAATTTCACGTGAACCAATCAAATGTTGACATGTAACACATATTTAATTTTTTTTTTTAAAAAAAAAAAATTTAAAAATGTATTTTTTTTTAAAAAAAAAATATAAAAGATAAAAGATTTGGCCACCCCCTTTGGCCATGGAGGTGGCCTGGCCACCCCCATCTGGCTGGATGGGGGTGGC
>NC_081544.1:30192143-30301465 GCF_901000735.1 Corylus avellana | reverse complement strand
ATAATATAGTACGAGGAAGGAAACCTCTCTTCTACCCTTCTCCGTAGCCTTCAGTCTGCACTATATATCCAGTGCTCCGCAGTCTACGCACGAAGGCTTGGAGTTTGCCAATGCATGGGAGCCACAGCTGAGCCTGGTGATGTGGCAATACCCGCTTGGTTGTTTGTGTGGAAAGGTTATGGAAAATCTTTAATCTTTCACCTTCAACCCCTGCGAGTGCAGGGAATGCGCATTTCAGCCAATTGGTTGAAGACCGCCAGAGAATCAAAGTCCTCTCTGTCTGCGCTCTTTATCTTATCTTTGTACGTCTTTCTTTTTATTATTAATTTTTTAATAATTCTTTTTCATCACTTTCAGCTTCATTTGCTCACTTGTGCAGATCACCATAGTGGGATGAAGCCTGAAGAAGATGCTAAAAGTAGAAAGAACATGAGTTGACACTCACTCCGGATCAGTAAGTTGATTCCTTCATTTTGGATCTGTAACCTTGTTTTTGGGTCTTCAGAAGAAAATCTAGTGTAAGATTCATCATTGCTTGCTCCTTTTTCTTTATTTGTCTGTATGTTTGATCTTTAAAGTACGATTAAAACGAATTCAAAACTTTTCTCAGCAACCAAACAGTTTAGGGTTTAAATGAGTGTGCTTTGATCACAGATGGATCTTTTTCAAGGACTCTGGCGACGCATATTTGGTTCCCAAGACGAACGTCGTGATGATCATAATGTTCGGAACAGAAATCCGGTGTACAAAAATCATCTAGTGAATACAACCCCACCAAATTTTCCAAGCTCACGGGTGATTCTGGTGACTCGGGTGACGCGGAGTGCTCCATTTGATCAACCAAATGTCGGCGATTCATCGACAACCAATCCACAACATATTCAGGAGTTATTGGAAAGAAGTAACGAAGTTCATC
Source organism: Corylus avellana (assembly GCF_901000735.1). NCBI lineage: Eukaryota > Viridiplantae > Streptophyta > Magnoliopsida > Fagales > Betulaceae > Corylus > Corylus avellana. The sequence continues at coordinate 30,300,549 of NC_081544.1, read as the reverse complement.
AGAGTTCAACAAGTTCTAGACCATTTCAATCTTCATATAAACCATCCCATGGCCAATCTTCTTCTAGTCCATCTCCTTCGTCCCCTAATTCGGCAACATCTTCATCTAAACCACCTCCATCTTTCCCCAAACCACATCAATCTGCATCAAAACCGTCTCCATCTTCATCTTCCCTTAAAGACCCAACATATCCTTCTAAATCGTCTGCATCTGCATCTTCATCTGATCTGCCTGATCTGCCTCCCTCTTCTTTTAGTCCATCTTCTAAATCATCTGTATCTTCCCCCAACAACCCTAAACCCCCTCCAGATTCTTCTCCAACTTACTCTAAACCTCCTCAATCTTCACCTTCACTAGCCCCATCATCATCTAAGCCACTCCGATCATCCCCGAAGCCCGCCGCCCCATCTTCATCCCAGAAACCCGCATCTTCTCATAAACCATCTCTATCTTCGCTGAAAGGTACATCACCTATATATGCAATTCCTGAGGATATCAAAGGTCTAATCGAGAGAGGCATCGTGCCTACAGTTCTAAAGCAGCCTTTGTCTTCTTTTAATTATAAGCGCTACTTTGCTGCTCTGTTATATGCTGAGGATTACTACTTGGAGGTACTCATGAATGCCCTTAGACATTGCTGTTTTTAAGTTAGCTGCTTTGTCAAGAAAACAACTTGGTATATCAACCATCTTATCTACTATCTGCTTTGAAATCTATCTTGTTTATGGTGAATTGCTTAGTTAATGCTGACTTTGGGCATTAAAATCTTCATTATCTCTGTTGAACACAGTTGTATTCTTGTTAAAAGAGTATCTGATTGCAGGCTTGAACTTTCCTTGGTGGGGCAACCAACAAATAATTATTTATTTTCTCCCTTGAACAATAGAATTTGAACCTAGAGAGTCAACAAACAACGAAATATTCAAAACCAATCATCTGTTCCAATACAAAATGGAAAGAGGGGTCCCTAGATTTAATGAGAATCCTTCCACTTCATCTCTTAAAAACCCTTATTAAAATGTTTGAACTCTTGTATATGTGAGGGTGGCAAGTGTAAATGAACTGAATAGTTTTGTTAGACCCTTCATAGATGATATATAGGAGCAAAACAAACATTCAATTTATTTTATTTTATTTTTATTTTTTTAATTCTCTCTCTTCACTATCCCATTTTCACTCCTCTTTTTTTATCACAACGAGATCTTTTAAGAGTGTTTTACAATCTTATTTGCAGAAATCTATCATATAATATTGTATGATGGAGCATTATAGTAGAACTTTGTGATTGATGCAAAACTGTTAATTTCTTAATTTTGTATGCTTTTGCATTCTGGCTTGTGGTAACTTCATGCTTTTATTGGAATTAGAAATGGAGTAATTTCCCATTGAAGAACGTGATTTTGGAGTTGGATGAAGCAGAAAATAAAAAAAGGTCAAACAAGTACAAAAAGTATGATGGAAGTGTTAAGAAGGATGATAAAATCTTTGTGGCATTTGAGTTTGATTCTGCTCCTGAGAAGCGGCCATTCCTTTTATCAAGGGACTTGGTCTATGCACGACCTTCGGGTAAAAAAGTCAAGCCGTTTCAGGTAAGCTTCCGCTTCCACTTCCATTAACATATGCTTGATTAAATCACAGAATTCATGTTAGTGATGAATACATGGGTTTATATGCATCCATAATGCAACTTGAGATAGTCTTATGGGTTAATCAATTGTTTTTCTTTGAGTTTTAAAATGGTCTAGAATGGTATTTCTTTACAGCATTTTGAGGTTAGAGGTGCTTGCGCTTTTCTACCTTGGCAACAAGTATAGTAAGCTAAAAATCAAGACGACAAGAATGTGTCCTTCTCACACATCAAATGTTTGAGCAGATATTGACTATTGAGTAGTGTATTGATATTAATTATCATAAAATCAAATTAATTATCAACTTTTTTGTTTTTATATGTCCACATAAGGGAAGGGGGAAGGGAATTCGAACTAGTGACCTTTGCTTCATGAGACGTGATTCACAGCCGATTGAGCTACTCCTTTAGGACATTATCAACTATTCATAGTGAATGTTTATCACCTATGGAGTGCAATTAGATGTATAAACAAATCTAGGGTATCCTATCAGCCCTACATTTATTTTGCGCCAAAATCAATTCTAAGTATTAGTTTATTTTTGTGTGTCATTAGAGGCCTTTGTAGTTAATGACAAGTATCCGCATCCCATCCACCAAAATTGATGTGACGTGGTTCCCCAACCAAAAAACCATTTTCCATCTACCAATCGCCATCAACTTTGGTGGATTGAATAGGGATAGTTGTCCATTATATAACAATTTTCTTTCACTCATGTTTTTATTTTGTCTTTACCCTTCCAATTGTAAAATATATTTTATAAGATATGAATCTTTGATGGGTTGTCCTGGTTCTGCTGTGGTTTTGCTCTGATTCTTCTCTTGGCATTAAAACAAGAAACTAAAGCTCTAGTTTATAAAACCTTAACTATTCTAGAAATCCCAGCAAGAGAGTTTATGAATTCACTTGTTTATCGTATCTACAACACTAACTGTCTAAATGGTAAGCAGGGTTTTATCCATCGCGTGGCGAAGAGCACCCGTGTACTAGTCAAATTTGGAGATGATTTCCATTCACAGCATTCTTCGACCTGCAAATATGACATCAGCTTCTCATTCAACAAAGACTGTCTAAAAAGGGCTCGCCAAGCAATTGAAGCTGCATCAGATCCTTTGTTCCAGAACTTCCTCTTTCCTGAATGCACTGACCGAAAGAACACCCCACCTGCTCAGTTTCCTGACTATCAGGAACTTGGTATAGATGAGTTTGCTGCCGTTCATCACATTTTAAGCTTTCACGGCTCACCACCTTATCTTCTTGGGGGCTCACTCAGTGTAACTAAAGCGGATAAGTCTGCAACTAAAGAAGCAAAACTATCAAGAACTGGAGTGGTTGTTCGAGAAGCAGTATTTGAAGCATATAAAACCTCCCCAAATAATCGAATTCTTGTATGTGCTCCTATAAACAGAACATGTGACGTGCTGAACAGAAGTCTGAAGGAGAAGATCCCAGAATCGGATATGTTTCGAGCCAACGCTGCATTTCGAGAGATAGATGGGGTTCCTATTGACATTCTTAGCTCATGTCCAATAGAAGGGGAATGTTTTGCTTATCCTTCCGTCCAACAACTTCTGAAAGTCAGGATAATTCTCTCAACTTTTGTGAGTAGCTTTCGATTGCACAATGAAGGCATAGCTGCTGGACATTTTAGCCATATTTTTCTAGTGGATGCCTCATCAGCCACGGAGCCGGAGGCAATGGTAGCTTTGGCTAACTTTGCTAATGATAATACATCAGTTATAGTTACTGGTGCACCCGGGGACCATTCAGGTTGGGTCCGCTCTGACGTGGGTAGGAAATATGGATTGAGGAAATCATATTTTGAAAGACTTCTTGAACTCGGGCCATATAGGATCCCCAACAATCCAATGTTCATCGCAAAGCTGGATGCCTTTGACCGATAGTACCTCTCTGTCACTCACTTGAATCTCTACTGTTTTTGTGTGAACAGAAATATGCACTTGTGTACATGCTCTCATCTTACTAGGCTTTTCTATTTGTGTGTCTTGTTTCTGCATCGTCATCTAAACTGTATATGTACATTCTCCCATCGAATGCTCTCTCTCTTCCCATGAACTTGTGTTTTTGGATGACTCATCAGATTCATCTAATGTATTATTTACAAGCAATATCCGATTCCTGGGATTATTGTGTTACTTCACTAACTATTTATACACCATTCAAGGCTTCAAGCGGTAGGCATACACGCGATCGTGTTAATGCTGACAGCTTAAACAAATTCCAGGTGAATTGTCTGAACCTCCGAATATAATTTAATTACTTACGACTGGTAGTAGGCGCAGAAAACCAGAAAACCCATTTCATATAGCAAAATTGATCCCTAAATTCACATATGGAATCACTTGTCCCAAAGGAAAAGAGGAAAAAGCAAAAAGCAAATATGTTAAAGTCAAAATCTAACTCAGATTTTAGGAATTTTTACATACAAGTCCTTCAAAAGAAGGCACTTGAATTCAATAATTCAACATGGCACTACAGATATGATGGACTCCCTCTATGGTGAAGGAGCCAATTGCTTCAATTTTGCCTGTAAGATTAACCCAGCTTCATCTGCTACGCTTTTCTTTTTAGAAGCAACCTGCATTTAGAATTTCGCAATCCTGTTATTAGAAGAGAACAATAATTCAATGTAATTAATATAATGTAAACCCAATTATTAAATATTTAACATTTATAAAAGCCTCAATTCTTTTAAGGGATCCTCCTGAGCCTAAAGACGATTACTTATTTTGTATTTCTTAATATAGATTACATATGGTAATTAATTTTCATCACACATACGTGTGTGTGTGTGATGCAAACCTAATATCGTTAAGGTAAATACTTAATACATTGAATATACACTAAAAGCCAAATTCACACGGGAGCTAAATGGTGAAAGACACGAAAGAAACAAGTCATTTTAAAATCATGCCACTTATTGAAAGGTTTGAGGCTGAACTCTCTTGGAAGCTCTGTTACAGCCCTTTCTTTGTTTAATTATGTAAACTCTGTTGCAGCCTTGCTGGTGCAACTTCATCCTTGTCCTTTTTCTAGTAAATATCAACATCAGTCTTAAGAAGAATAAAGAAAAATTAAAGGGGGGCATTGGAGTGTAGGGAAGCCTTAAATCATCAATCATGGCTTATGCTGGACACAAGAGACAGAATTCTGATGTTATATTGCATACCTTTAAGCTCCTACGAATTTACAATATGTATGTTATGGGCTTATGGCAAAGGTTTGAGTGGAAACTGCTATTATCTATCAAAAAAATCAGTATCATATATACTGGGAACATACCTCAACAAGTTGGTCAAAGTTAGATCTCAGCAAGTTGATCTTGCGCTCACAATAATCTTTGCCTTCAGCCATTGTTTTCTGAAAATGCATAATGAACAAAATAAAATTGGGATGCATTAATGTGAAAAATTCAAATGCAAGAAAGTGTACCTCACAGGTGAGGCAACAATCCCCACATAGATTTTAAAAAGAGAAGGAAAAAAGAGGTACGTAGAATAGTGCATTTACTCTCTCCTTCAAACAAAGACATGAACAAGGTAAGACATAAACCAAAGACATGAGTGGTTCAAAAATTATAATATGTCAGCAGATTCTGCAGAACAGAAATAAGATGCATACAGCCTAAAAAATCTCCCAGCGTTTTTCTGGTTTCCAGTGACCAAAATGGCAAACTCAATCATCCCTTCTTAAAAGCCTCTTTACCGCTAAATAAAAATAAGTGATCAACCCAATGTCTCTCTGGAGTCCTGTGCTCAGAGAGAAAACCCCTAATCTTTTTGTCTTTTTTTTTTTTTTTTTTCTTTTCTTTTCTACAACATTGTTCTTAGGTTCAGAATTTCAAAAGACTAAAGGGCTGTTGCCATTATCTAAGACCTCCATCACTCTTGTCCCCAAATAACCCTATTCTCCCCAGTCTTGTTTACTCCTCAATCTTATCTATAATCTGAAGAAAGCAGGACATGGCTATTGACACCTTATTGTACCACAACAACATATCAAACCCAAACCATTCTTGTTTTTCACGATTTTTGGTAAAATCATATGCATCAAAAGGTGCATGTACAGTTCCTAAGGATACAATTTTATCCTAAACAACTGATTTTATCGAGAAATATTACTTTTTTTAGGCCAAGAGGTTGATAGTGAGATCTCGAATCAACTTATTGGTCTTATGGTATATCTTAACATATAAAAACAAAAAGCTAACAGCACATGAATTCCAGAAGGAAAAATCAAAATCGTAATGCTTGGTTGTTGACAAAATGTAAAATTAAATTACTTGAATATCATTCGATTTCAGATTACTAACTATTTCGAACTACAGAAATAATTTTAAAAAAATATATAAATAAAAGAAAACACTATAAGCTACTAATACACAAAATAAAACATAGACCACATTGTGAATGGAAGCAGCAAGGGGAATAAAAATTGGAAGCTCAAGAGGCTGATCATACTTTCTTCTCTTTTCCTACAAATTTCTAAGTGTCCAATCAGAGGCCAAGTAAATTTTACAAAAGTAATTTGCATGAAATATGAAACCAATGGACAAAATTTATGACATAACTAAAGAATTTCAACATACAGTATCAGAAGCTAAACTGACCTCAATGAAGTATCCAGTGCCAACATCTACCAAGACTTTATCTGCGTCATCTAGTCTGCCAGGTACATATAGAGATGCCGTAAGAGGCACCAACATTTTCTTTCCTAAAATCAACAGAACAACAAAAGAAAAAAAAAATGTTAAAACAGGTAAATAAATAGATGTAAGCGCACAAACACTCACACACAAGACACAACCATGACCATGGAGAGAGAGAGAGAGAAAGCGGAGCTCGGGGAGAGAGCTGCACTCTAATTGCATGCAGAGAGAGCTGTAAAAAAAGAAGAAAAATAATTCTGAACTATTGTTTATGGTTTGTTGGTTTCCATTTGAATGGTGCTTTTCTTTTTGGGAAACAGGGGGCAGGGAATAAAGATTAATTGGAAGGACTTACTCATCTTCATAATCATGGACGGCTTCACGTGCGAGCAAACATGGAGAGGAAAGAAAATAAAACAGTTTCTTTTCAATATCATTGATTCAAGTCTTCAAGAGGTCAACTAGCAACTATTTATAGAGTTGGAGTAGGGTAAACACAAATTTTAATCTACAGTTTCACCACATTAAGCATGGCAGAATCATATACCACGCTGCTGTACTCTGAGAATTGCCAAATTGCCCACTCCAACTTGCATAAAGATCCGCCACCTGACGAGGCATAACCCACTCTAACCCACAAAGACCAAAGACAGTATTCTATAAGGCCCTAGCAACCTCAAAGAGAAGTAAAAGGTGATCTACAGTTCCCCTCTCTTCTTACACATATCCTATCTACAACTCGTTTCAGTGTCATTACTACCAACTATTTTTACTAATCTAATTTTTTTTAAATACGTGACTTTTTGATGGGTTTGAATTGTTAATATTCAATTGTCACATGTTCAATAAAGGGTTGAGATCTTAGGTTTGTTAATATTCAATTGGCACCTTTTTACTTCATTACAGCTGAAGTTCTGAACTAAACAGAACTAAAATTAGATCTAAGCCCTAGTCGATGCAGCAAACATCCCCGTCATGGGGCACTGGATGACCAAATCCGAGGAAAAAACTTGGAGATGAAGGACAACAATAAGAAGGGCTGTTTGTACTCCTTTCTTGTAAGCCTTAGGTCATTACTTAAATGGGAAACTAAAGGCACCACAGTAGATAGGAGGCCTACAAGAAGGCTAACAAGACGGCAAATCATCGGGAATCACGCACAAAGGGAAAGCTCTCCAAGCTACCCATTCATCTCTACAGTTTCACTAAGCATCACTAATTCTTACATTGAAATTCGAGGTATAAGTTGTTTTCATTATAGGAGTTCTTAAAACGAGAAAGATTTAAAGAAGACAAATAGGAGAAAAGAGAAACGAAGCAATTGAGAGAGAGTGGAGACCTTGAGGACGGAGAGAGAGGTCCTGGAGAGCGGAGGAGGCGAGCTCGAGGCGAGAGGTGGCGGTGCGGACGTTGTTGAGGCTGTCCTGGAGCAGATTCACTTCCAGATCCGCCTGCTCCTTCACTGCTTTCAGCTGCTCCAGGCTCATCTTCTCCATCTCCGATACCCTCATCGATGGCCCTCCTCCACTTCTCGACGACGCCATTGCCAACCAAAACGCACACACTTGGGCTCTTTCATAGATCGGGAAAACGAGTGCCTTTTTTAAGTTTTTCGACTAAATAAAAACGCTATTAAAAATAATAGAGAATGAGTCCCACAAGAGCCCCTATAGCTCAGTGGTAGAGCGTCAGTCTTGTAAACTGAAGGTCTGTAGTTCGATCCTGCATGGGGGCAAACAAGTTTTTGCCTACTTTTCCCTCTCTCTATCCCTCTCCGCATGAATCTCACAGCCCACAAACTGAAGGTCTGTAGTTTGATGAAAATAAGTTTTTCTTCTTTTTTTTTTTGGGTGTACTCAAGATGCGGCCCACACGATTGTAGCATTTTCCACCCAAATCTGAACCTCAGTCCAGACTCTTACCCTACATTGTATTATTATTATATAAATAGACAGACCCCATACGACTTACACTAAGACTATGGCTAAACTGGAAGCCACGTCACCATTTAATAGATAAGGAGTGGGGGGGCTAAGTTTCCACATCAACACTCGTCAGCAACCCACGTCAGCAAGCAAGAAGTATGTGGAAAATGGTAGCGAGTAGATGACGTATATAAATACCAACCAAGGCAATAGCCTAAAAAATTTAAAATTTGTGTTGTGTGGGCAACAAGAGCCCTCGAGCACTTTTAGCCGACTACGTGACCCATTTGCAATGGCCCAGGTCCATGATCGAATCAGGAAACGTGGGTCAAGTATGGGTTTCCAAGCAATTTCAACCCGTCTTATTTTATTATTGTACCTCTTATCTTGGCCAGAATACAGGAGTAAAGCTGAAGATGGTCCCAAATCATAACTCATCCAGATTTTCCACCATGAGTCATGACAATTAATTCAGGGGGACCCATCAATTATTGGGTGCTGGCCCTTTATGTTTTTTTTTTTTTTGTGTAATAATCCACATCCACAAGTACATATTTATGAGATGATTAAAACGATTGTGCACTCACACCCTTGCAGATGCAGCACATCCATGTGGTGATTAAACCCACTGGGTTCATAATTTCTCACTCACTAGTCAATAATCATCATCATCTTCTTTTGAGCCTACAGGGTAGCAGATATTTCACCTGACTGCTCCCAACTTTATGAAAATGCAGGGGAGGTAACCACAGTGCTTTGATGCAGAACTTCAGCAATTTCCTGATCAATTTTACATTGGTTTAGCAGATAACTGTCAGGGGAAGCAAAATGTGGGAATGCGCGGCGGAAGTCTGCCTGCAAAGTGCAGAACATGTACCCAATGGGCAATCTTAAAGTCCAATAACTCTTGATGAACTGCAATGAATGAGAGGTTTCCACTTTCCATTATTGTGTAGTCAATGACGTGAAGACCAAGATGGACATGTTTTGTTGCAGTTGGGACTTTAAATTTTCATGAAAACAGCTGAAGAGAAACCAATAGAATCGACTATTATTTGCATTATAGGGTTCGAAATTAAACTCAAAAGCATACAAAGTAAGCTGCAATAAGAAGAGAGCAGGAGAAAAAAGAAAAGAGCAGGCGATGAGGAGACAAAGCAAAAGAAAGGGGGTGAGAGAAACAGATGGGTTTTTTATTCACACCATAGGCACCCAAAAACAATCCACTTACATACAAGAGATGATGAACACATTATTTTCACGCTGATAAATCTAAGAAATGGCTAAGAATACTGATAAAATTCTCAAACGCTTGAGGTATTACAGAGAGGAAATAGAGCATCTTTCAAACACCCAGTAGCTATCGAGACCCATTACAAGGAAGATAGAGCATGAAAGCCAAGGAGAGAGCAAGAATCAACCTCCACCAATCACCACAGTTTCTCCTCTGGACAAGTACCCAAATCCATCCAGCAAAGACACTGGCTTTCTCATTCACCATTGCACACCAGCGTATTCCAACAAACTTGGAGAGAACTGAATTGGTGCATCAGCTTTTTTAACTGCATACTTCAATTGACCAAACTTCTATTGAAAATGCAATTACGCAAGTGTTGACAAACTAGCAGCACAAAAACCAGAGACAGCAATCCCAAGTTTGTCATGAAATGCCCGAAATTATACAATTATTGGCCTGGACTTGCATAACCACCCAAATCGCAATTTCCACGGCACAAAACCGAATTCTTGACTCCCTCTCTCCTCCAACAAAAACCCCCCAAAACCTAAACAAATTTGAACCCTAAAACCCTAATTAATCTTCAAAGAAAGTAGTGAATCCCCTAATTGAATCCCCAAATACCCACAAACCCTAATTCCTCCACTCAAAACTAAAAGCCCTAAACCTAACAAATTCACTAAAAATCCTCTTCCATGGGCACACAACCCCCACCACACACACACACAAAAAGAAAAGGCAATAAACATACACATATTCTTATATACCAAATTAAGAACACCACCACCACCACCACCACTGGCACCAAAAGAAAGTGGAATTATCAGCGAGGATCGTCCTCTCTCCTACCCGAACTCCCCGGCCCGCCCGACAAGGAAGCCAGCAAATTCAGATGCCCTGGGAGGTAATTTCCCACTCTGGCCGCCGAGGCCTCGCCCATGGGTTGCTGCTGCTGATGATGATGATGACTGAGGAACAACGACTGCTGGTGATGCGACGCCGCCTGCGCCTGCACCACCAACTCCGGCGGCGGACCCGCGGCGGCTGCTGCAGCAGCAGCGAAGCTCCAGAGGTCCGGTCTGGCCGGAACCGCCCAGAATCCCGGGGCGTTGGCCCCCAGAGAGCCCATGGTGTGGCCCACGGAGACTCCTCCGGAGCCGTCGTCTTTGCCGTCGCCGTCCTCGTCGGCCCGCACGCGCTTACCCAAGATGAAGGGCGTGGGTCCCAGCAAGGGCTTGTGGTCAAGAGAGTGGGAGAGTGAGGCGGACGTTGAGGACGAAGTGAGCGAGGCGGAGCCACCGCCACCGCGCAAGGAGACCGAGACGGTGGAGAAGCTAGCCGGGGTAGTGCCCGTTCCCGTGGCGGCTATGATGGACGGCTCCGCTTGGCGGAGGAGCCACTCGATGGTCTGGCCGTCTGACTTGTGGCCGAGCTCCCGAGTCAGCTGGAAGACACGGGCCGCGCATATGATCGGCATGCGGATGCGCCGTCCCCTGCCGTCCACCTTGCTGTGACGGTCCTTTGACGGCGCCTTCTTGACCACCAACGCTCCGTTCCCCGGCGGCTGCTGCTGCCTCTGCGGGTCTATTATAGCGCCGTTTGTGACGCCGTTGTTCGCTCCATCTGAATTAGACATGGGTCTTTAGTCTTCCCTAGACCTAGATAGAGAAAGAGACAACACCCCACTGTAAACTTAAAAAAAATAAATAATAAGAGAGAGTGAGTGTTATGGCTGCGATGAGCTGTTTGTGTTACAGAGAGAGAGAGAGAGAGAGTTCATCTAGAGAGAGAAATTTTGAGAGAGAGAGAGAGAAAGAGAGAGGGTTTTGGGAGGGAGGGGAACAGAGGGACTAATGATTGAGCGGCAGGAGCTGGTGGAGACAGGAGGAGGGCACATGGGTGGTGGGCCCCATTCTCACACACCACAGGCACAGCTCATTGTAGCTTAGCTTCTTCCTCTCTTCTTCTCCTTTCTTTGGTTGGTTCGAATTTTTTTTTTTCTGTGCCTTTGAGTGCGTGTAAAAACAAACTCCCACCCGCCCTCTCACGCGCCTTAAATTGAATAAATGCGGGTGCAGAGGGATTTGAAGTCGGGTTTTGTGAAGCCGGGACCCACCCCGTTGCCGTACATTTGGAGTTGAGGGTTCGGGTATAAATCCAGCTAAGGTCCGGGAAGTTTCGGCATCCTCTTGGTTTAATCACGTCAAATAGGAAAACGACAAGTGAAAATCCACGGTTATCTACTTATAAGGTTTGTGTGTTTGGTAGAGCACCCCTCTCCACGGTCCACAGCCACATGTGCTCTATTCCTTTGATAGAGTTACTGATCTTCATAATCATAAGATGGTCAAGGCACGTGGAGATAAGAAAATTCTAATTTCACACTTTGCACTGATTTTCCACAATGCTACTGCGTATACAATTCATTTCATTCATATGAATTGTCGTCACTTTTGAAATTACTCTTGAAAATTTCAGAAATTTTCAATTTAGTATATCCATCTTTTAATTTTTAATTTTTTTTTTTTCAGTTCCACTCATTTGTTAAGATTTTTCGTTAAATCTTATAAAAATTCTTAGAATACCTTTATTTTTCAATATATATATATATATATGTATAATTCAAATATTTAGGTGTGAGTATTTTTGTAAATTTCGTTAAATCTTGACCAACACTTGAATTCTTGTAATTTTTTTCGGTATGTTGAAAATTTTGACGCCCCTCTTTTATTTAACCAATGGAATTAAAAAAAAAATTTGAAAAACAAATACATTAAATTAAGAGTTTTTTCAGTTTAAGAAAATAATTATAACTATGATGAAAGTTAATTTTTTTTTCAAAAAAATAGAAAAAAACGTTCGTATAGTATTTTTTCTATTTGCTAAAGCAATTTTTAGAAGCTAGGTTCATCCCTTAGGTGGGGTATGAGTGGACTTGGAGAAGAGTGTGAAATTTGGAAAGGGGTCTTTTAATTGAGTAGGTAGAATTGCTTATCCTAGTATACTGCCTATATTAGGTAATGATGGTTAACAAATAGAACTAGCAAGTCGTAATCGGTTGGGTAATCTATGATTCTTGATGGAATTATGAGCATGTGTGATTAAAGCTACTTCAACCACTTCCAAAATAATAATAATAATAATAATAATAATAATACCCCTTAATCACATACGGGCACATGTCAGCAATTTATAAAAGAGTTATAAATCATTTATAAGTTTAGTATTTTTGAATAATTATAATCAAGTTCATCTAATTTGGTTGTAAAAAGTTAAATCCATTGCCAAACCAAATCAAACTCTCCTGCTGTTTCTGCTTCTTGGAATTTTGCTAGTATTATTTTGGATATAAGTTTAGAATTATCCTCATTTTATAGCTTAAATACTTTGAAATTGTCACGATGTGCTAATTAATGGGCATATATTTTAGCTAAATGACACGCTTTCCATCATGTGTTTGAAAGTATTCATATAGGATCTTTCATTTATTTTTCATTCGGATCAAGAAGGGGAAATATCATCCCTTATAACATTTTTCCCCATTTGATTAGAAAAAATATATATATATTTTTTTTAGTTGGTTTGTATTCGTTGCATGCAAATAAGAGGAAAACTTCACAAAATCCCCCATAAACTTCACATGTTTTAACATTACCTCATAATGCTTAAAAACTCTCAATTTATAATATCGAACTTTTAAATTTTGCAATGTCTTTCTTCCGTTAGGATTTTTTGTTAAATATTGTCAAAATTTTCAAAATACCCATATTTTTTTATTATAAAAAAATAAAATAAAAAATTTGCAAGGATTCAAGCGTTTGTTAGGATTTAACCAAAATTTCAAAAATACTTATGCCTGAATCTTTGCAATTTTTTTTTGTAAAAAAAAAAAAAATGGGTATCTTGAGAATTTTGACAAGATTTAACGGAATATTCTAATGGAAAGAAACATTACAAAAAATTAAAAAGTTAATACCCTAAATTAAGAGTTTTTAAACATTAAAAAGGTAATTTAAAAACACTTAAAAGTTAAGATAATTTTATGAAGGTTTTTTTTTTTTTTTTTTTTTTTAATGTTAACAACCAAATAATAGACATAAATGCCGTATTGATTGTCGATCCACAAAGTTTTGACCTAGAATTGAACCTAGGCTGTTGAAAAATCAAATTAAACCAACCCTGGTCGGATTGGTTAAGATCTTTTATTAAGTACCTAAGATTGGAGTTATATCCACAGGGCCACAGATCACATATGAGCTCATTGACATCACTATCCTGGAAAAGATAAAAGGAATTCCCTTGGTGGTTGTGTCTACTGAACCACTAAATATATACAAAGATGGATAAACAACATTTATTTTTTTTATTATAGTAATAGGAATATAAGCCAAAGGATAATCTGATTATGCCTGACAAGTATTGGCAAATTAGTTACCACTAAGAGCCTGTTTGAGATTGTGTTTGAGTGACTTAAAAGTGCTTTTAATACTCAAAAAGTCTGCTTGAAGAAAAAATACTCGTTTGGTAAAAAAATTAAAAGCGCTTTTAAAAATTTAAAAAGCTTAAAAATGGTCAAAAAAACACTTTTGACAAAAACTTAAAAATGAAAGTTTTGCCCAAAAGTTCTTTTGATTTAAAAGCTCTATTTCTTAAACGCAATTCCAAACAGACTCTAAGAGTTATGTTCACAGAGTTTAAGCTTTTGGACTACGTTCATAGAGATTCAGCTTAAAATTATTTATTGCCGGAATATTAATTAAATTTATTATTTTTATCAACTTAAAATTTTAATACCATATGTGATTTAACATTCTCAACAAATCGTTAGGTACTTGTAATTGCGAGTAACGGCTTTGATTGGGAGTAGGTTCTTAGAAGGAATTTGGGCCTCTTCAACAATGTAAATTGTCAAGCAGAATTTTTTCGGGCTCCAAATCAATTATGATATCTTTTATTATTTAACAATAATTAATTCAAGAATTAGTTGAAAGCGTTACATCAGCGTTGTTTGATGAATGTTGTATAAAATTATAGTATCCAACTTTTATCAAACTTGACTAACAGATTCGCCATTTACATCATCGTGCGTTATTAACCGAAACGTAACCACATTCTTGCCTTGAAATCAATGAATAATGCATTATTGGCTCTAAATACCAAATGATTTTATTAACACATAGCTAACCCAATCTCATGATAAAAGCTAATACTAAAATAATAATGGCAAAGAGTAATCTTAAAATGATAATTGAAAAGACTAATCTTAAGATAATTAACCAAGTAGCCCTAATCAGATAAAGCCCTAATTAACACCATCTTTTTAAGTTGTCAATAACTTCAACAATTTTTCTTAGTATTTGGCTAAACCTAAGAGTGTGAGCCGCACGTGCTGAAAAAAAGGTTTCCGTACGCTCTTGAAGGCAATGCCAAATTACAGATTACGGTTACGGGTTATCGGGTATCCAATCACCTAATCTCCCCCCAACCGGGCGAGCTTAAGTGATGACAAAAAGCAGAAAAATCCACATAAACGTGTTACGCGAGTAAGCGTGATTGCACGCTCGCTGTATGTGCGCGTAAATAACTGTTCCTCGCTTTAATGAAGTCAGTCAGTGTGTGAGTCCCAGCAAACAAAATTGACACTTCTCCAGCTGTTTATTTACGTAGTATGCCACCTTTGTAGTTTTTTTCTCGCGGCAATGACAATTGACAACATATTATGGACCTGTTTTTTGTGTGAGATACTCATATAAGGATGTTTTTGGAATTATGTGCAACCTTGCTACTTTTACAGGTTGGAGGATTATAAAAACCAGATATATCGTGTGGATGAAATTGCGTCTATATATCATGTTCCTGGACCTCACCTCAGGCTACTCATTCTACATGGAAAGACTTCAATCAGCTTAATGGATTTGGATTTCATTACATCTAACTGTTTAAACAAATAAATTTATATATATTTTTTTAAATGAACGAAAAAAAAAAAAAAAAAACAAATGAAGATGTTTGTGTGTTATCGTGACAAAGTAAGTTTGACATATTGAAAACTAAAATTAATTATATCAGTAACATAAATATCTACATTTGTTTAGACCGTTAGATGTAATGAAGGGCTCATGTTTTACAATTGCACACGAAGTTTTGGAAATTTCGCTCAATCCACTATAATAAATGACAAGTGTCTTCTAACATGTTTGAGTTTCGCATTGGATAGAAACTAGCTACAAACTGGGTTGTATTAATTAGTTACACACTAGTATAATAAAGTGACATGTGTTCATAAAACATGTGAAAACATATGCTATTATAAAAATATGTGATTTAGTTAAGTATCACATGGTAACTTATTAGAGTGGTTTGTAGCTAATTTGTGTCCTCCTAAAAAATTAATGCTTGTGTTCTTAAGTTAGTTGAGAAATAATAAATGACAATTTAGGACTAGAACAATTAATTAGGACAATATTGTCTTTATCCGCAAACAACATTTTTTTTTTCGTCCTTTTTATTTTTGGTCACGATATACTAAAAAATTTAAAAAGATATTGTAATTGTTATATATAATTCCCTCTCTCCCTCTTTACAATTATTGTTAATATTAAAATATGAATATTATTACTTTTTACACGAATTTATCATATTTATATCAATTTTAAATGGTTTACTCCAACAAATATATGAACCATTTAAAATACATAGTGTTGGCGACTCAACTGATATAACATGAATATATAAAGATAAATACATATGAGTCAATAAGTTTTTTTTTTTATATATATTTTGGTAATTTTTTTTTACAGATTTAATAAATTAATCATTAAATTTGTGAGGTCTACCATTGACATAGCGTTGGCGACTCAACTGATATAACATGAATATATAAAGATAAATACTATGAGTTAATAAGTTTTTTTAATATTTTGGTCATTTTTTTTTACAGATTTAATAGATTAATCATTAAATTTGTAGGGTATATTATTGACTTATGTGGGATCCATATAAGTCTACAAATCTAATCGTTGATTTGTAAGATTAGATAAGCCAAATATAAATAAAATATTGACCCATAACATTTTTTATATATAAATAAGTGTCTAGCTTCTCTCTAGTTCCTCTCCGATGAGACCCTAAAGGGAGGAGAGAGGGATGAATTCTATCTGTCCCTCTTACCCCCTTTTTTGTTCTTTGTTATGGTTTGATTTTGGAATGCAGCAGCAGCGTCTAGATTCAGCAATAACAGCAACCGTCCCTTCCATCTCATCTTTTGGCTTTTCCTAGTGCTTGGGTTTCGTCGATATTTTGCTGGGAAACTTATATCGGTTCCTTGTGTTACCGATCTACTCTTTTGCCGTTGGGCTAAGCTCGTACACGACACTACACGCTTCTCTTTGGTGTTGTGCCATGTAGACACTAGACTTTTTCTCTCTTCTTTTTGGCACGGGCCATATGTGGTTCGTGCAAGCTGGAGTGTGGATCTCACGCGCTTTGCATGTAAGCCTAATGCGTTGGTTTTCCTACCATTTTCTTGCTGAATCTTGCCATTGATGCTGGTTTTCTTTGTTTTGTTCTTGTTTTGTTCTGTGTTATCCTGGCCTTTGAGCTAAGAGGGGATAGTTTTTGTATGAGGGGTTTGTCTCACGGCCGGGTCAATAAAACTTGTTTCTTTATGGATAAGACATACCCATATATTAAGATCTAATCAATAAAAGCATATCTGCCCCTTATATGAAGTGTGCACATGGGTTGAATCATAGGATGTAGATACGTTTTTTTTATTGTTAAATTTTGAATGTATCAACGGTGTTATACTTTTCATAGCTTTTACCTATGTTTTTATGTAAAAGCTTTATGCTCTAAATCTCTTATTAAGGAATGAAAATGAAAGAATATCCTATATATTAGTGTAAATTGTAACATTACTTTTAACTATTTCAAATTGAACTCTTCAGGGTATAATAATGTTCTCTGTAAGATTCTCACAAGTGAAGTTTGAAACTTTCTCGTATTTTACTTTTAGTAATTAAAACAAATTGTAAGAAAATACAAGAGATTTGTTTTGTTTTATCCAACAAGTCCAGGGGAGCATTTATAAAAGTGTAATAGAGTTAAAATCAGAATTAATTTCGAAAGATCAGTTTAAAAGAAAAAAAAAAAAAATAGGGAGAGAAATTAAAGATATTAGATTGCAGTTAGATAAAAGTGAAAAGTCATTTTTCTTTATCCCCTAACGCGAATAAAATGGTCGTTTAGCTTTGCCGATAACTTGGAATGAACATCTCCAATTGTTAAGGGACAAAGTTTTCCTTCAAACTGGGTTGGAGAAATTTCCTTCAACTTAGTTTATAAAGGTGACATGTGTCCCTTAACATGTGAGATGCACATACTTTTTTTAATAGTAGAGATAAAGTTTGAATAAATATTATTAAAAACTTACGTGTAGAAAATTCCTCTAACCCAGTTTGGAGGAAAACTTTGTCTATTGTTAAGTGGGTTTGAATTTTGAATTTTGAATTTTTTTTTCACAAAAGTAAAAATATACTTTTTTTTCAAAATTATTAACCAACAATTTCAAATACAAAATACTTTTTAAAAACACATTTCAAAAATCAACCATGTTCAAGCACCTCATATGATGTATTCTTAAATCCTGAGGTTATCAAACTTTATTAGGAGAATAGAGTAAGTAGTAGTAATAGAATAAAATGTAACAATACGCATGAGATTAATTAGAGCATTAAGAGCCTGTTTGAGAAATAAAGATTTTAAGTCAAAAAACGTTTTTTAGCAAAAGCTTTACTTTTAAGCTTTTGCCAAAATTGCGTTTTGACAATTTTTAGGCTTTTTGGATTATTAAAAACGCTTTTAATTTTTTTACCAAATGAGTATATTTTTTTTCAAACGGACTTTTTGAGTGTTAAAAGCACATTCAGGCCTCTCAAACGCAATTTCAAACAGACCCTAAGTATAGTCTATGGATGTTCAACATGGCTCTAATACAAAATGTTACAAAACTAATTCATAACAAAATAACTTGGGTAGGTTCTTAGAGTGAATATGAGCCTTCTTCAAAATCATATTTGGAAATCAAATTATATGGTGCTTTTTATTAATATTAACCCGCCTTTATAAAGACTTACAAATGGATGAGATGAATAATATTCGAGCTAATGATAAATCTAATCGAAAAATACTTCTAAATATGTTTCGAATTGATTGTTTGGAGTTAAAGGTGATCTATGAATGGAAAAATAAAATAAAAATAAATGATGGGAGCAATCCCTTAACATACACCATCAGAAATGTTATCTCACCAGCATTTGATTATAGTCCCTTTCAAATGTTCCATCTCCCTGCCACTTTAAGTGAATTTTCTCCAGCTTCAAAACTCTCTTATTGTCTTAAAAAAAAAAAAAATCCTCTCTTATTGGCCAGATGCCACTTGTGAGTCATGATGCTCATTTTGTCTTCTTCAAGTTGTACCTCCAAGTCACTTGTGGTCCTTTTCTTTTTTTTCTTTTTTTTTTTTTTTCTTCTTAAGCAAACAATGGGAAACTTTTGTTGCCACAAGCAAGCCCAAGGGTACCTCCAAGTCACTTGTGGCCTAGAACACCATAACCATCAACTCTCTCAAGTCTCAATCCTCTCAAACAAAATCCCATCAATGTTGGAACCAATGAGCTCTTTCTTGGAAACTAATGTGATATATCAACAAACTTCTTAAAAGAAGAGGCATATGATTATAGAACAAACACATATAAGCTAAACAATGATATGTTAATATACATTCTAAACCTCTCAAGCTTTTTTGTTTTTTGTTTTAATTAAATCTCTCAAGGTAACTTTTGTTGCCACAAGCAAACCCAAGGGTACCTCCAACTCCAAGTCACTTGTGGCCTAGAACACCATAACCATCAACTCTCTCAAGTCTCAATCCTCTCAAACAAAATCCCATCAATGTTGGAACCAATGAGCTCTTTCTTGGAAACTAATGTGATATATCAACAAACTTCTTAAAAGAAGAGGCATATGATTATAGAACAAACACATATAAGCTAAACAATGATCTTTGTTGGTAGTTTCATATTATAAGCCCATTTAATATATACAAAAAATAAACATTATTTAATAAACATCAAATCAACAACACAGATTTGAAGAGACAGGGTTCTTCTGTAATTGAGGATCCCTCTTTTTACTCCTACCACCTCTTCTTTGGGCAATGGTAAGTGAAAGAGGTTCATCTGCCCGAGTAGGAAACTCACCCATAAAACCCTCTATGCAGGCGGGAGCTTTCCTACTCGGATAGAAGAGTCTTTCTCACTATTTTCCTGCTATTATCCTTACTCTTCCTCTTTGGACAAAGAATCGGATTTTGAGATGACCTTATATACTAAAACTTCACCATTCCTTTACATTTAAATAGACTCAAAGTTACAATCCCACTTTGTTTTTTTTCTTTATTGTTTTTGGAAAATAGAAAAATCCAAGCTCCATGGAATCCATTTCTTCCCCAAACTCAAAACATCCCCCAATTTTCATGCTCACTAGAATAATAAAAAAAGGCATTACATATATAATTTTCCCCCCATTGACCAGCCAAAAAAACAGTTTATATATTTTCCAAGAGTGGGGGTCCTATTTCCTTATTGGTACACCATTTCTGCAACAGAATCCCCATGCACAAACTAGTTTGGGTTACATGGGCCTACATGGGCCGCACACTTAAAAAGTAGTTAATGTCACTGAAACTTTAACTTACAGAATTTATTTAATTAATGCCAATAATATACTTTTTATTATTATTATTATTTCTTGACTCATGCTAAAGTCTTCAATTGCCTGGCCCCACCTACGCCCGTGTAACGCGGTTTCGACAACATATGTAAGCACGATAATTGATAGGGTATGGTATTGAAAATATTAGAAACACACGGGGGCATATATTCCGTATCTTAATAACGCGTTTCATGTGCTAACTTTTGATTAATTAATTGTTAATCAATTGTTAATTATAATTTTTATTTCTAACCACTACAATATTTTAGTCATAATTTTGACCAAAAGCGGATTAATCATCATGCCACGGATTTGATGTTCTTTTTAATACCTTAATTTATCTAATTTTTCCACATTATAATATTCTGTCGTGATCATATATTATAATAAAGTGAGACAATTGTTTTACTGATCTCACAAAAGCGTATATGACATGGTTTTTTTTGTACACACATTCCTCGGATTAGTCTGGGCATATGGGCCTTCCCTATGACTTAGTTTAGACCATATCTGTCTTCCTTTGGTGTACTTTATTTATCTTTTATTTATTTATTTAAATGTTTCTTATATCTTGGGGTAGGCCAATAGAACAGAACACCAAAAAAAAAAAAAAAAAAAACCCTCAATTGTTCAAGACTAGAAGATAGCGGACATCATCTCAGACTTCATTTCCCTCATCCCTGCATCCACCACTTGGATGGCTCAGAAAATTCAGTGAAGTGCAAACTTCTGTGCTCACCATGTGGCTTATTGGGCTACACCCAGAGCTCACTCTGGCTGTATTCCCACCTACTTTAGACCCCTTTCTTCTCTTCCCATATGTAGTGGACATGATCCACCTCCTACTTAGTTTCTTGGTTTTTCTCCTGATCTATTCTCGTTTGTTTTTAATGCTAGTGTTCTTACAAAAAAAATAAAAAATAAAAAAATGTAAGGGTTCCAATGTTGAGCCTAGAGGACCCAAAGAATCCAACATCTCTAAACAATTATTCATGTTAATGTATTAATTAAATAAAAAATTAATGATTTCTTATTATCTTAATCTTTTTAAATAATTGACTAATTAATATGGTATTTGAAATTCAAACTCTTATCATCATTTTAGTTTGAACTTACATGAGAGAGGAGTGTTAAATATTTAATTAGATGATTAAATTTTTTATTTCTTATCAATTTTACCTTTTGAGATAAATTATAAACACATTGTAATCATTGGTTGCTTCCCATGACCAGGAAACTTAACTAAATTTTCTGTAAATTTTGAGGTATCCAAAATTTGTATTTGTATATCTTTTATGGTTGAAAATCCTTATTGATCTTTCTAATGATTTTGTAATACTGGTCCAGGAGCAAAACTAGAATTTTAGATGGGGAGACTAAAAAAATATTGAGGTAAAAAATTAATTTTAGAGGGGTCAACCCGTTATAGAAAAAAATAGGGGTTGAAATGTTTGTAGAGTGTGGGAGTGTGTTTAGGGCAACAACTTCAGAGAGTAGGTCATCAACCCCTCTTTGAGAAGAAGCCGCCCCTTACAAATAGGGGTTGCCACCCCTCATTTGATGAGGAACAACCCCCCTCACCCATTAATGGTGGTGGCCGAACACATCTCACCAAAGGTAATTGACCACCGTTTTATTGATTATTTATTTATTTATGGTATATTTATAATTTAAAGTAATTATGTCATGTGACATGTACAGTTTTCAGTTGGTATATAACATGTCAAACGAAAGCCACATTACATTAATTGATTGATATGACGTGACATATCATTGACTAATTGAACGGTAAATTAACGAAGAATCCCATTTGAAATCAGAGAAAAACCTTAAGTTTTAATTGTCGAAATTGAAAAGTTCATAAGTAAATTAAAATCGCACGAAAACCTAATAACTATAAGTAATTTGACCAGGAAAAAAAAAATCATAAGCAGTTATTATTATTTTTTTTCCTATTAATCACAATGGGCAACTGGAGCGTAGACCCATTGTACCTAATTTAAATTTTGGCAACTGGAAAGCACACCGAATCTATTTATATTTTCAGTCATTTTCCAATTCTCTTTACACTGCGATGGGCTGAACCTATAACAACGAGTCACCTTACCAGGTTTGGGTTGGAGAAGCTCTCCCTGAACCCAAAGTCCACTAGATTCTCCCACCTCAAATCTATCTCAAATTCGATTATCTTGAAATATAAATCCCAAACAAATATTTATATAGGTCAAGGCATTTCCTTTGAAATATGGGTTAAGGCAACGATGCAGCAACTTTGTGTAAAAAAATACAGGAACTTGTAATGAAACTCAAGACTCACTTGGAAGAACATCGAAGAAATGATAAACCTCATCTTCATCAATAATGCCAACCTCTGTTGAGCAAACTGAGCAGCTTACTTTATGCAGTGGTTCACCTCCGGCGGAGCCTGCTTCATTCTCCCCAGATTTCCTCCCTCTTTTCCCTCTTCTCTGGTTCGGGTTGTTTTGCTGCGAGACTTGGTCACTACCAATCTTGCAGTTCATAGCAAAAACTGCCCTGTACTGGGTAACATATTTTTCATGCCTACAAAACCCCAACCAAGCTTATACAAAAATATACTATTTGACCGTAGACACTAATTGTTAGGTAATACTCTACTGAAAACAACGGAATCTATGGGGAACAAATGAAATATATCAAAGGTTACTCATGCAGAAAAGTAGATTGAGAAGATGACTCCATGAACATTGAAAACTTTATTGCTACAATTTCCCATTCAGAAAAATGCTTCCATGGCAAGAAATTCATTTGATGTACCACCTTGGTTGGTTACCTTGTTTCCAAAGCAAGTTTCCAAGCAAAAAGGGAGGAACCTTGACAACATAAACTCAATTTTCCAAAAGTTCACGGAATTACATGAAACAATTTTCAGTACCAGCCCACCCCAATACAATCACCTACACTACCACCATGACTTTTATTTTTATTTTTTATTGGTAAGTTACAGATGCACCCGATGGGACTTGAACCCACAACCTCTCCCCCTCTACCTTGCTACAAAGGGAGGAAGTACCATTTGAGCTAAAGCTCAAAGGCACCTACACTACCACCATGACACAGCAGGTTTCACAGCCACAATCAGCTTCTTCACCCCAAAAAGATTATCACCACAATTTCTACCATCACTATACTACCACAAGGTCCCATGGTGCCACCTGCATTATTGCACCTCCATCACGGGCATCAATTCACCACAATCACTTATGTGGTTACAGGGGCTGCCATTTTCACCCCCACTACTACAAGTCTACCACTATCCTATTAACACTATACAACCACTAGCAACACCATGGCTCTACCACCCCTAACATGAAGTCACCATCGCCATTGCCACTGGCATTTCTGCTGTCATCACCAATCTTATTAACAGATTATCTTTGCCAATTGCCACTATCACCACTATACCACAACTGTTGGTATATCAACCTAACTCAACTAATGCACCAGGTCCACCACCAGTACAATAATTTTCCTCCCTAAATCAACACATCTACCATAATTGCATCCATCAACTAATTGAGGTTTGACACTAACCACAATGTCTTTACTATCTATACTTTTTTTGTTTTCTGACAAAAAACTGGGATTACACAACATGCCTCTACCTCTTGAGAAATCAATAAATAACATAAAAATATGTTACTATATTTCCAATTTTTTAGAAATGAGAGAACTCGCAATGATCCCATACAGGCAACACTCTCCTGTTTGATGAAGTCAACAGTCATTAATATGTTTACAACAAGGTATCTAAAGCTCTATCACACAGGTTTGTTGGTTTGTTTGTTTGTTTTTTTTGTTTTTGTTTTTGTTTTTGTTTTTTTTTTTTTCAATTAAAAAAAACAAGCCTGGTGAAAAATTCATTGTGTACGAATAGATAATATTTGTGCGTGTGTACATCCCGTTTGATAACCAAGAACAAATAAGATGATTTATGTGCTCATTTATGATTGAGGACATGCAACTCTTTTTGCTAGAAAATGAATAAGTAAAATAGACTCATCGTGTTTTATAGAACATTCCATTAAAAACGTTGAAAAAATGACTTCCCTACAAAAACAAGATCATCTACCACAGCACTCCAAAGATGACATTTGGCAAGGAGACATTTTGACAGAAGCAAGCAGATCCTTAATCCGCAATGGACGATTATTTCGTCTTATGATCACAATTATTACCAAGATGCTGATCTAGCTTTATAACTCTAATAAATTAAGATATTATGTCTCACTTTAATGAAAATGGGTTACCATCATGATTCATAATGCATATCACCAAATTCACGTGATTTTTTCTAATTCTAACCATCCAAAAGAATCCTGGGATTCAGTGGTGTTCACTAAGTGAGGAGTAGCCTAATGTCAAATGGAGACATTAGCTTATTTTATTTTTTGTTTGTACATCTTCGCACTGAATTATAAAATTGTCACAACAAAAGCTTCATTGTGTCTTTTAATGCATAATTTTTTTTTTTTAAAAAAAAGGGAGAACGAAAAGAACTCAAATTGTTGTTATGAGAAACAAAGAAGTAAAAAATGCCTTTATTCATGGACCCAATAATAGCTATACCTTTGGCACTCTAGACAGAGGGTTGTGAAACAAGCTGGGCAGCTAAGTACAGCATCAGAGTTGCAACCTCTTCTTCTCTTCTGAACCCATAGTTCATCTTTATCATCAAGATTGGGATCATATAACTCTGGTTTAACAGAGTAGTCTATTTCATCATCATCAGAAACTGAAATAAACAACAAGCCAACATTGATTAGGTTTGCTTCGTAAATTTTTAGTCATAGAAATTGTTGATATGCAATACAAGGCTATTCAGCTGGGAGTTTCAAACGCCCTACAAACAATTCAAAAATATTTTTAAATCAAAACAATTAGTGAGGACGGTACGGCCTATGGAAATGCCATTTCTAAGTTCAAACAAGATCAATAAGTTCAGTGGGCTGAAATATTAGCATACAACTAATACATCATCATTTTTACTGAACTCATTGCAGTAAAAAAGACGAAGAATACGAAACCTTTCTGTCTTGATTTGAAGTATTGTGATATATTTCATTATGAATAGGCCCTAATGTGAGTTAATAACTGCGATACGATTCGGTATTGAATACAGTGAACAGTAAGCAGTGTCAATTATGTTGCATAGTTATAAAAAATAAAATAAAGCACAGATTTAAGAAATAAAATGAATTAAACACACAGGCACACATGAGAACTTTATAATTTGGAATGTAAAGTAGAAAACGAAACGAGAATACAAAACCAAATCTGGGTCGTGTTTGGTAGCTGAGGAACTGTAGGAAAAGAAAAGAAACTAAAGCAAGGACAGTAGACATTTCCCCTCGAATTTTAAAGCCCAGAAAACAAACAACTCCACTCGCGTAACCAATCAGCTTATTCAAGCTAATTTTTCTGAATATTCAAAGATATAACCATAATCATTACACGTTGCAAAGTATTACTCTCGTCCCATTTTCTCCTCCTTCATTTTCTCAGCAACCAAACAGAAACAACGAAGCGTGTGTGTGTGGAGATAGAGGAATGAAGATGACTACCAGTTTGCTGAGAATGGGTTGGGGAGTCAGCCGTGTCCTCGTCTCTTCTGTTGCCGTCTACTTCCATCTCACGCCCTCTCTCTCTCTCTCTAGAAGCAAACACAGAAGAAGTAACACCCTGGGCCAAGCGGTAGAAAAAGCATGGGTTTTCGAAATATCCGAAACGAATACGAATTCTGTGGGCTTACGAACAAGGCCCAACTTGACTAGAAAAGTTTCATCCACGTCACGCTGCTTCGTACGTTGTAGCCACAAACGAGAAGATTGGCTTTCACACCATGTCATTGAGCTAACAGCTTGGCTTTCTTTCGGTCCACAATTTTAACACCATTTTTCTTCGGCTCGCCGATGATAATGCTCTGAAGTCTGAACCCTATTCTCTCTGCGCGTATCTAGCTGAGCTCAGTCGGCGATGGACGCCATGCTCTCAAATGCAACTTTATTTCCAAGACCAACCCACCTTCCGGTTTGTACAGTTACCTCGACCTCTAATTCTGCAGCCACTTCTTTCGCGCCCATCTCCTCCAAGAAGCCCTACTTCGCGTCTCGAAGTCAAAGAAGAGCACCGCGCTCGCGCAGGTCCAGTAATTCCTCTACAGTTGGTAAATTTTCAATAACTTGTGCTGGTATTACGGAGATAAACGAGAGCCAGTTCTCTGACACGGTCTTGAAATCGGACCGGCCGGTTCTCGTGGAGTTCGTCGCCAATTGGTGCGGTCCCTGCCGCTTGATCGCTCCTGCTATAGAATGGGTCGCCCAGGTTTGATTCCTTTCCTATCAGTCATTTTTTCTTTCTAATTCAACTTGGATTTGAAAATCTATGTATATGTATGTTAATTTGTTCGGTTTCGCTCTATCGCTTATGCATGTATGTATATGACATTAGAATACAAATGTGTAGAAGAGTAGTATGGATGAATAAAGTTTATGATCAATAGGAAGAAAGAATCATCAACCAAAAGCACTAGTAAATTAAAGCAAACTTGACAGTTAAAATTATGTAAAGAAATCCACTTGAAATTATAAAGGTACCGTTCATAGAACTCACTTGATAGCTGATGCAAATAATTCTTTATGTCCACCCTGTCTTTAAGCTCTGATCTTTGGATGAGTTCAACTAATCTGTGTTGAATCTTTTTCTTTCCTGTAGCTTCAAAGTTAAAACATGTTTTTCTCCTATGTACAATATATTGTACGTTTGAATCTATCGTGGTTTTGTTGCAGTGAAATCAACTTCTGCTTTATATTTGTTATTATAAAATTTTACCTTCTTATGACTAGGCCTTGCAAGCAAAGGATGTTTTATGACAAAATGTCACATAAGTAGTTTCCCATGAGGCTTCAATTCTATCTGGTGGTGACATAGCAATGGCGATTGTTTTTGCTAGGATGAGAATGGAAGCAAACATAATCCTGTCATTTCTTTGATGATTCATACAATTGGATGTGTCCTGTTTCTTTTTCATGCCATTTCTACTATAGTTGAAACATGGTACAGAATAATAGACTATTTGCAACAGTAGCTAGGAAAGCAGCTAGTTGTTGGGATGGCATGATGCAAATTGGGTTTCTAAATTGAACCTGATCAATCTTGACGTTTATAACAGGAAGCCATGATTACTTACGTGAATGGGACCAGAATTACATAAAGTGCTAATTTAAATTAAGTATTTTTATAAGACTACAGAGATTAAAATCATATTTTGAAGTGATTCAGAACTACATAACATCGGTAGAAATAATTTAATTGGTGGAAGATGCAGTGCTAAATTTTTTCTACTTTTTTGAAGTCTGTAGTCAGAGAGTTGGTATCCTATTGGCTTAAATTATCTGACATGAAAACAACACGGTTAGTTTCGGAGCATTATGCGTTAACAGATTTTTTCTCGCTGTTGTTCCATTACTTTTGATTATTGGAATGGAAGTTTTGAAGCTAATCGTCAAAGTTTCTTTGATCTTATCCTGTGTATCTCTTCAAGAACATTAAATAATACTTTATTGGAAAATATTTTAGAGGCCTGCTATGAGCAAGCTGTTGTTAGAAACTTGTTACCCTCAGCTAGAGCCATTACTGATGGTTCACATTTTCACTATTGTATCTTGTTTCTATCAAGCACTCCACAACACATTTCTTTTGTTATAAAATCAACCTTTAAGTTGGGAGTGAAAGTAAATCATAGAGGCTATATCAGCCCCCAAAAACCCATTTCCCTTATACTCACCCATGCAGCCATGCTATACCATTTGATCCTAAAACCCTCACTGTTTTGCTGCTGGAAATAGGGGCTATGGATTTGTTGAATAATATTCAAGTGAAAACATTGTGATAAAATTCGTCTTCTATGATCTCCTTTTTGGAGATGAATCTTACTTTTGGTTTATGTGGATTGCAACTCTAGGTAGTCTTTAGTGCCTTTTTTTCTTCCTTTACTTTAGTGGAGAGAGTAGCCTACACATTAGGTTAGTAGCCAGGCCCCTCTCCGGACACAACTCCTCTGATTGAACCCAAGACCTCTTCCTTCTAAAGCAGGATTGGTACCATGAGTTACAAAGCTGGTGCTATGTAAGGTTGTCCACACTGGCACTGGGATTTATAATTTGTGGAGATGTAAGACAAACTGCTTCAACGCCAAAATGACATAGAATGAATGCCTTTTTTGTTTTTGTTTTATTTAAATAGAGAAGAAAGGGAAGATTGTCAGACTTGTTTAGGGGGTTACCATCCACAAACATTTACTGGTCTAATTCTGTGGTTTTAGTGGGTATAAATGCTGGGTTACCTTAGTGTTTTTATTGTTGTGATTCTAAGGTTTTTTGAGGCTTTATTGAGGTCAAGTTGACGCTTGGAATTGTTTATAATGTGCTAAAAAGTGCTTCAGAAAGAAAACATTCTAGGAATAACTCCTAAATTCCATAGGCATGAAATTGGTGTGGTATAGTAATGTACCGACATTATGAATAACTTTGGGTGGTGGTAATTGGTGTTGAATGTAATATTTGTTATTTTTTATATTTATCTGTTGTTCACTCTTGAAACAGAGTTCTTTTACAACTTTTAGGAATATAGAGACAGGTTGACGGTTGTAAAAATTGATCATGATTCGAACCCAAAACTAATTGAAGAGTACAAAGTTTATGGATTGCCAGCTTTGATCCTCTTCAAGAATGGGCAGGAAGTTCCAGAAAGCAGGAGGGAAGGTGCAATTACAAAAGTGAAGCTTAAGGAATATTTGGATGCTTTGTTGGGGTCAATATCAGTTTCATAGTCGGCTAAAAATCTTGCTTGCCGAATGCCCTAATTCTTTCATATTTCAGATGTGTCGGAAATTGTGCATATGGACATTTGCTTCCTTTACTTTATCTCTTCTTCTAATCCTTTGTAACAGTAACAGAGTGTATAATTTAAGCAGTTAAGAACAGGGTATTTCATTACCCTGTGAGCCTTTAATTTTTCCTCCAGTTTTCTTTCGAATGCATGACACCAATCCTAACCATCCAGGGTTCTTTTGGATGGTTAGAATTTGGTGGTATGCATTATGAATCTTGATGGTAACCCATTTTCATTAAAGAGAGACATAATTTCTTAACTTATTAGAGTTATAAAGCTAGATCACCATCTTGGTAATAATTGTGATCATAAGATGAAATAATCGTCCATTGTGGATTAAGGATCTGCTTGCTTCTGTCAAAATGTCTCATGACCAAATTTCATCTTTGGGGGGCTGTAGTAGTAGATGACCTTGTTTTTGTAGGAATGTCATTTTAGTCTCCCCATCTAAAATTCTAGTTTTGCTCCTGGACCAGTATTACAAAATCATTAGAAAGATCAATAAGAATTTTCAACCATAAAAGATTTAGAAACACAGATTTTGGATACCTCAAAGTTTACAGAAAAGTTGTTTAAGTTTCCTGGTCATGGGAAGCAACCAATGATTGTAATGTGTTAAATTATAATTTATCTCAGTAGGTTAAATTGATAAGAAATACAGAATTTAATCATCTAATTACTAGTTAACACTCCTCTCCCGTGTAAGTTCAAACTTTTCATTAACAAGTGAGGTGTAATAGATATAATATTTAATTTAAATTTAAATAAGAGCTCGAATTTAATAATAGAAAATTATGAATTTCTTTTTTTAATTAATACATCAACATGAATAATTACTGCTTTCCTTTTTCCTAATGTAACAAAGTTTTCCGTTGAATTATCTCGTTTAGGAGATATTAAAATCCTTGAGTTCTATCCCACAAGGGATAGGGCTAAGATATAATATTTAATTAAAATTGAAATAAGAGCTCGAATTTAATAATAGAAAATTATGAATTTCTTTATTTAATTAATACATCAACATGAATAATTATTGCTTTCCTTTTTCCTAATGTAACAAAGTTTTCTGTTGAATTATCTCGTTTTGGAGATATTAAGATCCTTGAGTTCTATCCCACAAGGGATAGGGCTAAGATTTAATAATAGAAAATTATGAATTTCTTTATTTAATTAATACATCAACATGAATAATTACTGCTTTCCTTTTTCCTAATGTAACAAAGTTTTTCGTTAAATTATCTCGTTTAGGACATATTAAGATCTTTGAGTTCTATCCCACAAGAGATAGAGCTAAGAGACGAACCATGGAATTAATTATCAGTTAATTGATTTTTCCATCAGGGTCATTACAGTTTAAGTCCAATGGCGGCAATGGAATCAAAGATATGTAGTGAAGATTACCTAAACTTTGTTTGGCACGATATATATATATATATATATTCTTCAAGTTTTGTTATTTTCTTTCTAGAAGATGGCCTTCTAAATGTAGGATTATGTTAATTTGCTTTATAGCAGGGTAAGGGTTTAGTCTCATTGTTACCACTTACTAGGCATACCTCTTCTTCTTTTGAAGATGAGTTCAGTAATTTGTTTTCGTAAATAGTGAAAAATCGAAAGGGATTAATCTCATTCCATATATACGCACATGAGAGGAACTTCCTATATGTGTAGTCAACACTCCGACACCCAAGTGAGTGTGTCGAGCTTTGGTGGGAGAAATGAGAGAAGAAAGAACGAGCTCCCGTTGAGGAAGGTCGGGTGTGTGTTAAGCGTAGAATGAAGGCCTACTTGGGGAAGACTATTAGGTCTCGTGTGGGCTTCACTCGGCTCGTTTTGGGCCTTTT
This sequence comes from Corylus avellana, assembly GCF_901000735.1. Taxonomy (NCBI): domain Eukaryota; kingdom Viridiplantae; phylum Streptophyta; class Magnoliopsida; order Fagales; family Betulaceae; genus Corylus; species Corylus avellana. The sequence continues at coordinate 30,269,539 of NC_081544.1, read as the reverse complement.
GTGTGGATTGGCCTCTATCAAGCTTCATTGGCCCCTTGATTTTTGGGGTTCAGTTGAGGTGAGACCCAATCGGGATTGCAGCTGTTCCGCGGGTTGTAGCAACATCTCGCCGGTGTCATGGTTGAAGGCAAGAATTTTATTATGAATCATCCAAGCATAAGGTAAATGAATTGTTTCCTTAACCCACTTGTCATTATTGCACTCCTCCAGTATCCACCACTGCAACTTATCGTACTCCACCGCCTCATTCCGCCGCCATCTGAAGTTTTCTATCAAGGCCAAACGTCCACCAGTTCAGTTAGCTTTTCGGGGAAGGAAAGCTCAGGATGAGGGATTATTTTAAATTGCTCTTCTACCATATCAAAACCAAATATATATTTATCAGGGTCATCCATCCAATGATCCAATAAATTGAGCCATTAGCAAAAACATTCTCTGCATATTCCGAAAATCTAAATGTCCGGTGACGTGGCAGAGGATGTATCCGTCTCCACGATCCGCTGCCCAGCGTGAAAATCCAGAAATTCGATTTTGAGATGTCCATGGTTTGAACAAGGAGGACCTTGTGCTCGTTGGACAAAGGATCAAACCCAAAGTAGTATTTCTTTTGGTGAAAAGGTTCACCGGCAAAAGCGAGCGGAGGATCGGGAACCGTGGAGAGCTCTCCGGTATCGACACAATAGATGTGTAATTTACCGTCCACGCTGCGAAGGTGGAGCAAGCCGTTGCGGGGCTGGAAATTGTGCACAAGGCTTTCGAAAGGGATTGGGGGGAGCTTAGTGGCAGGACCTAGGGCGCCGCTCTTTTGGATTTCTGCGGAGTAAAGTAATGCTCCTCAACTACACGATTCTTTATTCTCTTGGCGAAAAACAGGACTCGGCGGCCGACGCGGGACTGAGCGGCGAAGTGACGACGGTGGCGTATGAGGGTGTTGAAGGATTGGGAAACCCTTCTCATACCAAAAAAGGGAGACATGCAACCAGACTTCCAGGCGCCGTGGAGGCGATGGAAGGGCTTCTAGTTCTGGGGATTGGGTATATAATCGTCAATTTTTTTTTTTTTTGAATATTTCTTCTGGGCGACCTTTTCTAACACCCAAGCCCATTAGAAGCCCATTACCGACAGGAGGAGTGTAAAACAAAAAAGGAACGAAAAAGGAAGAGTTGGGAGAGAGACACAGAGAGCGCCAAGAGGCAGAGTATTGAAGTACAAAGGAGCCACCGAGCCATTCTACAAATCTCCGGCGCTTCTTGGCTCAGTTGAGTCATCGATTGACGAGTTTGACTAAAAGATCGCATTGAAGTGGCTACCGAAAGATATCTTGAGAAAGCAAGTCGTTTCAGAACCTATGGCGCTGCTAAGAATCATAGGAGCCCATAAAACTGTTTGCAAATCAGTTAAACCCATCAACCCTTATGCTCTGGTTTCACTTCTCTTCATCAAGAACATATCTCCCACATCACATTCTCACAGACCCATTTGCACCAAAACCCACAGTGAGTCATCTTCTCCTTCAGAACTCACCAGCGCACTCATTTCCATCTTCACCAAGCAACCCTTTTCCCCAGACAATGCAGAACTCAAGAACCTCGCTCCAAGACTGACCACCCAAGTTGTTGAGAGTGTGCTAAACGGCCTAAAGAGTTGGAAAATAGCTCACAGGTTCTTTACTTGGGCCTCAAATCAATGTGGGTATAAGCACAACTGTTATACTTACAATACCATGGCCTCGATCCTATCCCATGCTCGACAAATTGCCCCACTGAGAGCGTTGGCCACGGATATTCTAAATTTCCATTGTTCCATGACTCCGGGAGCTTTGGGACATCTCGTAAGGTGTTTAGGAACTGTGGGATTGGTCGAAGAAGTTAACATGTTGTTTGATCAAGTTAGGATGATGGGGCTTTGCGTTCCGAATAACTATAGCTATAATTGTTTGCTAGAGGCTATAGCCAAGTCTAAGTCCATTGATTTGATTGAAATGAGATTGAAAGAGATGCGCGATTATGGTTGGAAATTTGATAAGTACACGTTAACCCCGGTGTTGCAAGTTTATTGCCATGCGGGAAAGTTTGAAAAGGCATTGAGTGTTTTTAATGATATGAATGAGCAGGGGTGGATTGATGCACACGTTTTCTCTATCTTAGTTTTGGCTTTTAGCAAGTGGGGTGAGGTAGATAAGGCATTCGAATTCATTGAGAGAATGGAGGCCCGTAATATTAGATTGAATCAGAAGACTTTTTGCGTCTTGATTCATGGGTTTGTAAGGGAATCCAGAGTGGATAAGGCCCTTCAATTGTTTGATAAAATGCGGCAATCAGGATTCAATCCTGATGTTTCGCTATATGATGTGCTGATAGGAGGGCTATGTAAAAATAATGATCTGGAGAAAGCTTTATGTTTGTATTCAGAAATGAAGCAGTTGGGAATTCATCCTGATGTAGGAATACTTACGAAGCTTATGACATTCTTTGAAGAGAGTGAAATGATTCGATTACTTGAGGAAAGCAAAGAAGTTTTGGGCGAGGAAGCTATAATTTTGCTTTACAATTCTGTTTTAAATGGTCTTGTCAATAACAGCTCACTCGATAAAGCCTGTCTCTTGCTCCGGGTGATGATGGGAGATCAACCAGATTCTGACATTGAATCATATAAACTCCCAAGGGTTAAGAAAGCTATTGGTCCTAACACCACTTCTTGTAGAATTGTTATTGATGGTCTAGTCAAGACTGGTAAGTTGGACCTAGCGCTTACCCTTTTCCGTGATATGAATCGAATTGGTTGTGAACCAGATATTATACTTTATAACAATATAATTGATGGTCTGTGCAATTCAAATAGATTGGAAGAGAGTTATGAGCTTTTTAGACAGATGAAGATGTCAGGATTTGAACCAACCCAATTTACTCACAATTCTATATTTGGGTGCCTATGTAGAAGAGGGGATGTTGTAGCAGCGCTTGATCTGGTGAGGGAGATGCGCGCTCATGGGCATGAACCATGGATAAAACATTCTAGCTTGCTTGTAAAAGGACTGTGCAAACATGGGAGAGCAGTAGAAGCTTTGAAATTTCTTTCTAACATTGTTCAAGAAGGTTTCCTTCCTGATATAGTTACCTATTCTGCAGCCATGGACGGTTTAATCAAGCTTCAAGAAGTCGATCGAGCTTTGGAGCTATTCCGGGTCATTTGTTCTCATAACTATTGCCCTGATGTGGTTGCATATAATATATTGATAGGTGGGCTCTGTAAGGCAAAAAGAGTTCTAGAAGCCGAAGATATTCTGAATGAGATGGTGGTCAAGGGGCGTGTCCCCTCCGTTGTTACCTACAACCATCTTATAGATGGATGGTGCAAAAATGGTGATGTTGATCAAGCCATGCTTTGCCTTTCTAGGATGCTTGCGGAAGACAGAGAGCCTAGTGTGATAACTTACACTACTTTAGTGGATGGGTTATGTAATGCTAGAAGACCTGATGATGCACTGATGCTTTGGAATGAAATGGGAAGAAAAGGGTGTGCTCCAAACAGAATTGCTTTCATGGCCCTCATTCATGGTCTTTGCAAGTGTGGTAGGCCCAACACATCGCTTGCTTATCTCCGCGAGATGGAAGAGAAGGAAATGAAACCTGACACATTTGTCTATGTAGCATTAATAAGTAGTTTTGTTTCCAATTGTAACCTACCCTTGGCCTTGGAAATTTTAAAGGAGATGGCTGACAAGGGAAACTTTCCAGAACCGCTAGATAAGAACTGTCTAATTCTTAGAGATGCAGTACTTAAGTTGTCAGAAGATGCAAAGACTTCCTCAGGAGTTAAAAATCTTATTGCAGGGGGTAGAATTCCTCGAATGTGTTATTCAGTTGTTTGATCAGGAGTGATCAATAAGATTCGGAGTGCACATGGTTACAGAAACATGTCTTTCTCGGCTTTAATGATGGATTATTTTTTAGCATGGAATGCTATGTTTTCATAATTGACCTATTTCCTGCGATTCTCATCTCTTACATCACCAACTGAGGTATGTTTTCTATGGGAAAATTCTGTTCTTTTTTCAGTATTATTGATTTGATTCCATGTAAATAGCACATACTGCCTGATATTTCAGAAATCAAGATTTGTCAATCCATTAGTTGGATTAAATTAATTAAAAACATTTCCACAAGTGGGTGTAAATATTGTACATGAGCCTTTTCTAAGATAATTTATATTGCAGATATGTTCAATGGAGTTCAATTATTTGTTTTATGAGTCGTTTCTCTTTGTGAGTGTATAACTACAAGTTCTATTGAGAAAAGAAAAAGAAACAAGCTATTTTCAAAACCCATAATCCTTTAAAATGATATAGTTGCAATATGTGAAGAGATGATCAATTTCCAAAGAAGGCAGAAGGTGCAGATACAGATTGCTGAGCTTTGTTATTTGAAGACGAGAAACGTGACTATTAATGTACTGGCTGAGCAATTTCTACACCAGTTTGTGTCCAAATTTTAGGTTGTCTACCCATCTATCCAGGGAGGAATCATAAACGAAGGCAGACTGCGGATGACTCATTTGTATGCAATCATTGAATTGTAGTTAAAATTGCATTAGAACTGTGAGCTAGTCTTTGTTTTACTCTTCCTATTTGTATAGTAATTTACAGAGTTTTTTTTTTTTGTTTTTTTAATTTTTTTTATAAATAGATACATCAACAAAGAAATTACAACAAACTACAAAAGGTTAGGGAACCCAACAATAAGCCCCAAATTGACCACATCAGTGTAAGTAAACAAAAATTAATAGAGAATGCATCAAATAAATGATGCGGCCCTATTGATTCTTGGTACACTAACCAAGAACCATGGCCACCAATTAAGGTGGTTTGACATGATGCACCAAAGATGGTGCAACAACATATCTGAAGGAAAGCCACTGCAATAGAGAAGACACCAATGACGGTCAAATTAAAGCCAACGGAAAGAAATACCAGCAAAACGATCTGCAACCAGATCGAGAGAGCACCATAACTAGTTGTAAGGGCATCCAAAGCCCTAAATCTACAACAAAAACAAAGAAACACTGGGGAAGATACAAAGGAAACACCAACAAAATTACAAGGAAATATAAAAACAATAATAAAACAATAAACAAACCCCCAAAACAAAGACGCCAATGGTGAAGGAGATGGAAGATGGACGGATTGTGCAATTCCCTTGCTAGCACGTGATGAACACGCACCGCCAGTAGTAAGAAACAAGAAACCACCGCAGGAGACTAGCAGCAGCGGTGGTTTTCAATGTAGGGGAAGAATCGGGCCATCACTTGCGGCAGGAGACGTTCCACGCGTCGGCGCGTGATTGACACACGCTTGTGAATGAGATCAACTCACTTGCGCATGCAAGGCATGCTCTGGCATGTGGATGTTCGATGGAGGAGCGGCAGATGTCGACAGAGGCAGATGGCAATGAGGAGCACGATGAGGTGGCACATGACAAGCAGGGACTGGCGAAGGAAGGCAAATTTAGATTTAAAAAATTTGATCTGAAAACCTTGACAAACCCAACCAAGAACACAGGAAGAGGGGGAGGAGGAAGACTGGTGTTGACTGTGAAGAGAGTTTAGATCCGTGGGATAGTGCCTCTTGCCTCAAAAGAGGCCGGGGGGCTCTAGAGAACTCTAGCAAGGCGGGGACCTCCAAAGCGGCGGAAAAAGAGGGGTAAGAAAGGGAGGAGGGGAGAAAGATGGGAGGGTAAGGAAGAGGAGGGAGGCATGATTTTGCTTCCCTCCTCCCATGGTAGTCAAAGGGGAGTTTTCTTCAGAGATTTTTTCTCTTCAGAGGAGATTTTTTCAATTATAAGCCTCCTTGTGCTAAAGTAGAACTGACAGGTCGTTCCACCCCTTGTCCCCAAAGGTAAAGCATAAGCTATTTTCCTTCCTTTGATGGCAAATTTGTTGATTTGGAAATCATTTTCCGTTCACTAGAAAAATGGAAAAATATTTTACATCAAAATAGATAACCTTAATCGTTTAAATTAACCAAAATTTACTACCACCTATTGGGCAGTAAAGTCTTGGCAATCTCCGATTGAAATAATATTGTGCTAACCACAGGAGAATCTTTGCTACAAAAAAATTTGAAATCCACAACTCACTTGAAATATAGACGGAAAAGAGGCTTTACCATCCACAACTCACTTAAAGTCAAGATGAGTATTAACCTACATAAGCAGATAAATATGGAAGTTAAAGTGCAAAGAAAGTCACAAGCAATGTATACTAGTTCTCGATTTGTATAACTAACCATCTTCAACTGTGGTTAAAGAGAAAGGCCATATCTAATAAAAATATAGTAAACTAGCTTCAACTATGGGGTTTGCTTTGAAACATGGATACAACCAGGCACATTTGTATTCCTTCCAATTGCAGAGAAAAACTATATGCATAGCAAAACAAGAGCCATGACCCAAATTATATGCCAACTAATGCAAATATATAGTCTTTTACACGTAGAACAGGAAGATCCATAAATTCTACTAGCTGTTGCCAGATATGGAAACCTCGGTGCTGCAAACAGGGCAGACCTGCAATCACAGGGCAGGTCAAAATTTCATCATCATTATTTTTTTGTAAGCATTCACAAAGTGAGGTCATATGTAGCACACATCCTGTTTTAGAACCCTTTACCTTTTAGAGCACACATCAGTGATTAATTCAAATGCATAAAATATTAAGATCCAAGAGTTATTGAACAAAAGTCAAAAGTACAGAATCAATCTTGAGAGAGAGAGAGAGAGAGAGAGAGAGCACATTTTCAGAATAATGGTACACTGCATGAATCAAGAGTGCTCCAATGGAAAACAAATTGACTTGGAGGAAACAATGTCTATGTTCCAATTTCTCAACTATAAATGAATTTTTCTTTTCATTGGTAAGTTAAGCACCCAATGAACCATGGCACCATAAATGAATTGAAACCACAGATGAATTATTCTTATTGCAATATCTTTCTTCTTTTCTGATAAACGCCATTACATATTTTCAAGAGTTTCTTTAATCATAGGTATTGAAAAAACGAATATAGTAGAGACCTAGATATAGAGCTCATTTGTAATTCAAATTTACCAGTGAAACATATAAAATGGTGTATATATAGCTTTCAAGCACCTAACACAAAAGGGTGATCTGAAGCATCAAATACCAACACAAATATTGTCTCAAACAGTTTTCTTCTATTAAAAAACATCTTAACATACCTCTCTATCCCTCCCTCCTACTTTTTTCTTCAGAAGAAAAATACATGGATATAAAATTCTTATTTACAAAAAGATTAAAAACCAGTAATTGTAAACTAATAATAGGTTATCTCAAAGGTTGGACTAATGAATAAATAAATAAATCCGTTTTTGGATGATAGGGAAAATGATCATATCATGTATAAGTCATGCACACATAGTTGAAAGCGAAAAAGTTCTAAGGTTGGTCTATTGAATAACTAGGAAAAAAGGCAGACGAAATCTATTTGATGATGATGATGATGGGGAAAAGGAACACACTATCATGCAAAAGTCATGCCTACAAGTGAATAGGGGGAAGAAAAAAAAAATTAAGATTTAGAAAACCCATTCAACTGTGTTGACGGTCAAAGCGAAGGTGATATTAAACATGCCATTAGAACCTAAGTTATTAGGGGAGCTTCTACGTTAAGTGGAAGGAAAATGTTAGGAGCTACTTTAGCTCTTGCTCAAAAAGATATCAACAGAAATATAGCACCATGTGAGATAGAGGGGTGTGGAAGCGACAAATAGAGGTGTGCAAATAGGCACTCCCCGAGTGAAAATGCTGCATTAGCTTACTAATGAGAAGACTAATACACATCACAATACTCGTAAACTAGATGAGTCAGTAATCCCCTCCAATGATTTGTGTAAGACTCAGTTCCAGCAAAAAACAAATAATTGGAAATGTATCAATTTACTGTGATGATGCTGTGATGATTACATACTCCAAATAATATTCAACAAAGAACAACAAACCAACTATTTCACAGGAAGCATTAAACTAACAAGCAAAAAGCCTCTCTCCTATTAGCCAGTCCTGCCTTGACTTTTTACTGAATAAGGAGTTTAAACACAATGCGTAAATATGACACCATGGCAGGTGCAAACCTTGTCCATAATGGGAACCAAGAGTAGAGAATAAACCTTTGTATACCAACGTTCAAAAGAATTTCAGATTTGAACTAACCAGGAGCAGTGCAAAAATGTGGCCATACCTTGCTGACTTCATTTGTTGAAATTTATGACTTTTTTCTTTCTTTTTGTGGGTATTGAAATTTATGATTAGTTGCACTTCATTCTCCCTATTTTCCATCTATAGCTTTTATTTGTTTTCTTCAATCTTTTCTTTAAATCTTATATTAAACTTGTGGGTTAGAAGCTTTAGTCTGTTCAAGTGTACTGGTCAAACACAAAAGAAAAAAAAAAAAAAAAGATACCGAAGACTTGATGCAGATATTTTAAGAGGCTAATTGAAGGTCAGTCTAATTTGCAATGGAGTGGGAAACAGTTTTAAAAGTTTCTATGAATCACTTAAAATCGTGCTTATTGCAAGCTTACCTTTTAAGGTTCCATAAGTTTGAGTTTCAGTCTATTAGAATTCACAGAATTACAAGTATGTCCTAATATTTTTCATGAGACCTCAACACGTGTTATTGTGTAAGTTATTCCCCTTTGAAATCAAGCACAAGGCTTGTTCCCTGTTAAAAGGTGCTGATGGTTCCACGTCTAATGAGTGAGTGATTCTCACTGCCATCCCTCTCTTCTTTAGCCAAAACCTCGCTGTTTCCCTATCTTTTGCAGCCATGCCACATTAGTTTCATTTCATTAGCTCACTGCACACTAGCAGAACATTCCACGCAATAACAACATTAGTATTCTTCTTGGTTCTGAAGAATTAGGGGAAACAAGATAAAATCTTGCATGGAACCAACAACTTTTGATTAGTATGGAACCACAAAACACTTAAGAATCCATCAACCAAGGCTTGCACATCTAAAAAAAGCCACAAATGCATAACAAAGGTAAGGAAAACCAGTACAATCAGAACTCGAATGAATCATGCACTAAAAAAACCCAAATCTGCAGTTATTATGGCCTCTGAGGGAATAATAATGAAACATTAATTTACCCAGAAGTTTCTTCACAGAACTATGCTTAGTGTATTTATAGGGAATGTAAAAATCAAAAGTATATGAGCATACCTTGTTTATTTTCAACCAATTATTAATGCATTCAGAATGGTAGGAATGTTTGCAGGAAAGCAATGTCAATGTTTCACCATCCTCATAGTCCAACCGGCAAATGACACAGCTGAAACAGAAGCACATAAAATTCATTATAGCAAAACTGGTATATAACCTTCAAAAAAGAAATCGTTTATTGAGCGTACGAATCATTGCTTCCATTCTGACTGCTTCCTGACTTGTAATTTACTGAAGGCAAAGAGGCAATTGTATCAGCGGAAAGCCCTCTGCTCTCCGTCCCAACTATTTCACCCAGTGCTATCAACTCCTGAGATAATTAAATTCATACTAAGAGAACGAAAAAAAATAAAAATAAAGAACTCCACCAAAGGCACTAGGATCCAAACCCAGTTTACCTCATAGGACAGTTCATCGGGGTCAACCTCCTCCCATGTGTCCTGTAAAAAGTAGGCAAATGAATTGATGTAAAGTAGACTAAAATAATACACAAAATAAACAAATAATTAATAATAGTAATAGTAGGCTTTAGTAGTAGCAGCAGCAGCAGTAGTAATAGTAATAGTAACATCTAATTACTAATTACTAATAACTAATAAATAAGACAAACTTCACAGTTAGTCCTTAAAAAGCAAGCTTTTTACCAGTCCCATTGCAACGACATGAGCACTGACCTACTAATTCAACAAACAAAAGCTAAAGGGCTGAAAATCTTGACGTTGTCAGAGTATAAATAAAAGACCAAGCCCTAATTATTGAAATGAAAAAAGAACCCCATAAATATAATACATCCTTTGATGCAATATAATTGGCTAGACTAATTGCAAGAGCCAGTCAAGAAAATTATCATATAATCATCACATTCCGGCAAAAGTATCTTAGGAAAATATTCATTTGGATTACACTGAGAAAAGATAACCAAAATACAGAAAGCAAGGAATCTAAGAATAGAGAGATTTTCTAATCAAACATAAAGAAAGCAAGGCCTCATAGGAAGTACAAGAAATTTTTTTTTGAAGCAAATCGAATGAATTTCATCATCTCAAACATTTTGAAAGCCATTGATTAATATTGACCAAACGACATTATTAAAGTTGGCAAACTTAATCAACAGAATCTCCTAAAGCCTATGCACAAAGGCAGAGCACAAAGCTAGGCAAGAGCATCAAATAGAATTCACATAAAGAAAACAATACTATATCTAAGTACATGGCATCCGAGTCAACCCATCAAGCACATGGCTATACCAAATATGTTGATGTCAAAATGCATCAATTATTAAAGATAAATATGTTCCTAATATTTGAAAGTCCAAACTAGTAAACATAGCAAGAAGATGAAGAAGCAAGGTTAGGATTCCTTTCATGCCCTTTAGAGTTCTAATTGTAAGTTGTAAGTGATAACATATATAGTATAACATATATAGTAAAAGACTTATCAAAAAAAAACATATATAGTAAAACTTTCTAGTTAGGTGACTCCTTTTGTATACTTTCAATGTACTTAGGGGCACCTCGTGCTTTTAATAAGATTGGTTTATTACTTATCAAAAAAGCATATATGGTCATAAAGCTGAAAAACAATAATATGTACAAAATTCAATAAAGATAAATGAAAAGCAAACCACTGTCGCAACAAGAAAATAACCAACCTATAGAACTATTAATTAATATGAAACTGAAAAGAAGTCTTTCTTCTTCTTCTTTTTTCAGCTTAAACATTGTAAAAGAATGGATGCTTTTGTACCAAGTTGCATCTCACTAAAGGTGACTTGCTCAGGGAATACCAAGTTGCATCTCACTAAGCATTGGGCTTTCAAAGCCACTTTGTGTACCCACCCCTGTTAGGTTAACCTCGAACCCGTGTAAAGCGCCCCCTCAACACAGATCGGGTATTCGGCGGGCTAGCCCCAAGGAATTGGTTGTACCAAGGAGATTCGAACCTTAGACTTCATGGACTACCACAAAGACGAAGGCTCTTACCACTAAAGCCAACCTCTTAGGGTTTAAGCACTCTTTTAATGCATATTGATCAGATAATTTATATTGTTCAATACCTTTTGATCAAATTATTGCAATTTCATTTAAAGGAACTCAAAGAACATTACCAGCGGATACTTAGGGCATACTGTTTTTTTTTTTTTTTGGGAGGGGTGAAGAAGTTGCATCCTAAACTTTTATTTTTATTTTTATAAGTGTTACATTCTAAACTGTTTGCAGTCTATATGGAGTAAGGAGATATGCATCAGCTAATTGAATGACAAACATACTTCATTAAACCGAGACTTTTGAGTTTCCCATAGCCCATAGGACCTGCTACAATTGTCACTACAGGCTCAATCTTAACATTGCTAGGAAAGATACTAGAGAAACATAGAAGGTATGCCCGCACTCACACGGACATATAACAGCAAAATACTAGGAAAAACATGCTGATAAACATACAGGAAGGCAGGCCAGCGCACACTCAGACGCATATCAGAAATTATAGCAGCTCCAACAAACATGTTTGAGATCTGAATGTCAAGACAACGTACTTTAACTATGTAAATTTGAAAACCACCAGAGGCCAGATCCCGCAGCCATGTGATCAAGCGAGTGCATATATTTGGTCTATGCACATTTATGACCCATATTAAAAAAGAAACAGATCCATCCATATGGAGGAAACAGTCAAACCACTCGGAAATTCCAATAGTACCATCTAATTGAGCATAGCGTGTTAGCAATATAACAAAAATATAACTTCTCATATTTGCCCTGAATAGTGAATACCATTATACATCAACTTCTAGGTTTCTAGCACCGTTTGTCCCTTGTCTTGCCACCTATAAATTAAACCTCTTTGTGACTTTTCCACATGCTTGTATTGTAAATCCCATATTATGGAGCATGATAGCATTACACATTCTTTTTAGCCGATATTTGCCATTCATAACACCCCAGAATAATTTATCCATTCAGATTTTCCAGATGAGATTGAATATGCCCCCATGCTCCTCAATCTCTGCCACAATATGGGTGATTGGCAAAAATAACAAAGAGTCAATTTTTGCGTATCATTGGCATAAATCTTTTTGGAAACTCATGTTTATACTAGGAGTCAAAGGATTGTTATATCGAACATACTACGTTTGTCTTGCTTATCTAAAAATGTTTTGATTCTAAAGCATGCCAAGAGATCTACCATGGTAAGCGTGTTCTCCTGAAACTCATCAAGTAAAATTCAAATTGAACTTTAATCTCAGGGATTTAGTTGGTTCTCATCACAAGCTAATCTATTTCTAGGCAAAAACAGAACATTTTAGAAATAAGAGGGAAAGACAGAAGATGAAAGTTCAACTAAAAAGACATGCTTCTACTACTTTCAAGCTCACTTTGATAAGCCAAATAATGGTCAGTCCAGGCAGGAGAGGAATGCTCACAGCATAAGAGCAGCTTACGACATCAAAATCTCATGTATCACTAGAGAGAGTGTTTTGAGTTTTTACTAGACCTATGGGTTGTATCAATTTACTGAGACTTGAACCATCTCAGTCTGTATTATGATAACAAAAAACTCAGTTTGAGTGCAAAAGCACTTTTCAAAATTTAAATCACTAAAACTCTATTTAAAAATCCCTCTTCTTGCCATTCCACCACTAGAATAGTGCTGATACCTATCTATACATACAATTGAGTTGATTCTACCAACCTCTCACTTATCTATTGCATAAAGAAATAGATGGATATTGAATTGAAGTATAAGAATTCCTATCCTATCCAACATATGTATAACGCCTATCTACTCCCTAATCATAAGGGGATAATAGATCATGATCAAAAAAGGATTATTCTTTACACGATACTAGGCTATAATCATATGTAAATGGGTGAGATTAAGACTGCTGAGCTGAGTGTGTGTGAGTGCGCTTGTGTGCATGTGCAAGCATGTGGGCATGCTTGCAATGTGTGGAAACAAAACCATGCCTATTCTGCTTCCACTGTGATAGAGATGGATACCTGAGAGTTACCACCATGATCCTCTATGTAATCAGCTTCCCCTGCCACCCCCAAACAGTTATAGAAGTTATATCCATTGCAAAATATTAAGAACTTCAGAGAAGCAATATATAACAGAGTGCTATAATAGCCCAGAAAACTCACGATCATTTATCCCTGCAAGGGCGAACAATCTAGCAGCCATTTCTCTCTCTTCAGCATCCTGCAGGGCTCTTGCGTAGGCCTCGTCACTTGAAAACACAGCTGGGTCGAATTCAATAATGGGGTTATTATCCTCCCCAGCTTCTTCATGAGCATGCACATCGAAAGCATCTTCATCATCATCAACATCAACTCCATATCTCTCCACTGCCTCCTCGTCGTCATCATCATCATCATCCCCATCAGTGTCATTATGGGGATCTTCAAAATCATCTTCATCATCATGCACATAGCTTCCTGCTTCCCAACTTCCATAATCACTCCCTTCATTGTTCATTCTAAGCATCATGTATGCCCTTTCCTATTCCATAACCCAAACAACACCAATTAAACCACAAGCGTACAAGAAAACCATAACAAAACAATCGACAGCACTCAATTACCAGTAAGAAATCAAAGAGACGAGCAAGCAACACTGAGATAAGACACTAACCCTACTTTTCGTGTGCCGAGGGCAAAATAAAATTGGAATAATACGTTTGATTGGGGTTTCAAAGATCAGGAACCAAAACACAAAATACTCCCAATATTTTCTCAAGAACCAAACAGAACCTAAATTGCCATTTTCATTGAATTCAATAATGGGATAACTTCCAAGCCACGAAACTGATTACGTAGTGAGTTGTGTTTGATTTCTGAAAAAAGAAGAAAAAAGCACCTAACAAATAGTCAATCGAGCTCAGTACTTTCCAACCACGGCATTAGTCTCAATCTAACTGATTGTAGAAATTCAGCTCCAAGAAGACCAATTCATTGAGCCCCCAAGAATAAAATTTGAAAAACAAACAAAGCAAAAGAAATTGGAGAAAGTGGAGGGAGGGACCTGTTCTTGAAGGGTACGAGCGAGAGCGAGGTCAGCATCGACCTGACTGAGATTAGTAAAGGGCGTTCTCGAGGGCTGAGACGGCGGCTGAGGAGGCTGCTCCACGTCGGATCCACGTCCCTCTTTCTCCTCACCACCATCATCATCATCTTCTTCTTCTTCTTCTACTCTATGTTCTTCTTCTTCTTGTTTTTCCTCAGCATTCGTATGATTAGGGTTCTCATCGTACTCCTGGCCGTCGTCGTTATTGTGGTTGTTGGTGTTTGGTTTGGGTCCCCCGGTAGCCGCCTTGGCGTTGTTACTGTTGCTGTTGCTGTTGTCGTTCTCCATGGAAAGAAAGATAGAAAGAAAGAAAGAAAGCAAGAGAGACAAACAAAAGAAGAGCCAAGGGATTGGAGGAGATCAAAATTAAAAAGCAATTCGGTGGAATAAGGAATTATTCAAGAATCTGAGACCCAGACGGCAAGAGAAAGTAGGTGTCTACTGTTTAGAGGAAATTTGATGTGGGAACTGGAAATTTTTTTCTTTTTTTGAGGGTTAATTATTTATTTAAGTATTGTGGAGTGTAAAGGTGGACTGCGATCGGCTATGCTCCTATGTAAATTACACCGGTTTCGGTTTACTAATTCTGCCCAATGAAATTGAGCCATCTAGCAAAATAATTGAGCAAAGTAAATAAAAAAACAAAAACCTCTAAAAAGCAGGGGCATTCCGAGAATTGAACTCGGGACCTCTCGCACCCTAAGCGAGAATCATACCACTAGACCAAATGCCCAACATGCTAATCTAACGGCTCAGGCCCGTAGTCCTTGTCAAGCTCTGGCTTTGAATGTCATCGATAATTTTAAAATTTTCAAATGACAGTTTTTTTTTTTCTAATTTCAAAAATGATTACCCTCATGAAAAATGTAGCAATTCTTAGTTTGGGTTCTTATTTATTTTATATATATATATATTTATAGTTCTAATTAATTAGTCACTTATAACAAATGTTAATTAGATGTCCTCAAGAGATAGCTCAATCGGTTGGAACCACGTCTAATGAAGCGGAGGTCACTAGTTCGAATCACTTTCCCCTTCTTGTACAGTTGTGCGGACATGTCAAAAAAAAATAAAAAGAATGTTAATTAGATTGAACAGAAAGTTGCTGATCATATATATGGCAGAAAATATATTAATTGATGCTGTCCAGAATTGAGGCGATGTATTTTTGCAATTAAGACTATATTTATTTATTGATTTGTGTATTCATTTTGTATTTGGCCAAAGTGGAGTTTTAAAACAAACAAGAAATAAAAAGAAACAGGCCAGGCCTAATTAAGTCGAGGTCTTATTGATCGATCTACTACGTACGTACGTGGTAGCGTACACACTAACAACAGCAGAAGGACAAAAAGAAAAACACAAAGAGAGAAGTAATTACTAAAAAAACATACACACTAATATGACTGCCGCGAGCATGCATGCAGTCGTTATTGATTTGGACCTCCAGAAATATAAATGTTCTGCACAAATTTATGTAACAACTATACGACTAAATTGGCACCACCGATCGTAAGAAAATTGGAGATTGGGCCAATCTGAAGCAGCTATGGCGAAATCCTGCAGCCAATTTGTGAGGATGACTTCTTGATCCCCTGCCGCCAAGCTGGAGAGTACTTCGTCTATTGCTCTCTCTACTTCCATCTTTTCAAACCTTGTCAGCACAGGATATGCCAGCCCGTTGCTTGCATGGCAAAATAAGGGCAGCCAAAACAATAGCAACCTGAACTTCACTTGGCTCGAAATTGCCATGCCTTCTCCAGCACTCAGGTCTCGGCATAGTATGGCTACATGTGAGGGAGAGAGTAAAAGGATTAGTGGATAATCTACAATCAAATGTTTAATTGCGTTTTTTTGAAATCACAAACCAAGACGGACCCAAAACATTAGTATAAAAAAAAATAATTATTTCCATTTAGACCAAATATTATGAATTCATTATTCTTATTCTTCTTCACTATAAGATCTAGTAAATAAAATCCCACATCATGTAGTAGTACATTATGTGGGGCCTTATGATCAACAACAAAAAGGAAACTTTAATAAGCATGATACGAAACATATAGCAATCCGAATGTAACTATTTTGCGTAAGTGTATATCATGGACTTTAAGAATAATAGTCACAGTTAAAAAATATAACTGAGTAAGACTATTATTGCGTTACAGTTGAAGTCTAGTTATAATTAAAGACTACCACTTAGCTAATTTAGTCAGAGAAGTCTATTTGTATACTAACATGATTCTCATATAAATATGAATATGTTATATTGTAAATATTACTAGAGAAATAAGAACTTAATGCAGCGTTAGAGTTTTATCTTGTAGATGTAGGTCATAGACCAACCCATGTTAATGTAAATTATAAACCGAATCACGTAAATATCTGTGTCATTATCTTATTATTTCCGTATTATTAGTTTGTTCGTCCGTAATTTGGTGGCAAAAATTAAGTGCTATTTATACGCAATCAGTGCTCATAAATTTATTTACCTCATTTCTACTATGTAACACCAAATTGACAACAAAATGAAGACAAAGTTTCTACACATACTATGATGTGCGGTGGGGGATGAAAGATTACCTGAGATCTTGACCATGAAGCCTTGGACCCTAACATTAGAACAGAGAGAGAGGGAGGCTAGACCAGAGGCAAAGCTCCATTGCACCAAAGCTTCATCCACGGCTCCATAATCCCTAAGCTTAGTCGTTATCCACAGCAGCTCCTGAGCCAGCTTCTCCGCCATCAGCTCCTCCACCTCCCTCTCACTGGCTACCCCCGCCAGTTGCCTCTTCTTCTGTAACTGACACGTGCCAGCATTGGCCACAGTAGACATTATGACGTTTACGCAAACGCGGAACCCTTTCATGTAGGAGGTCAAGTTACTCAAGTAAGACCCCATAGGAAGCGCCCGAATCACGCGTGCGGTCCACGCGCCAGAGTTGGCGTCGTCGTCATCTTCTGCTTGTGTGCGTTCGAGAGCGCGGTGTAGAAGGTTTGAAGTACGCGCGAATGCTGAAGCGAGGGCCATCCGATTGATCTGGAGAAGCGCCGCGTGGCCGTATCTGGCGTTCTCGTCCATTACCCTTTCGGCCATCGCCATCGCAAATTGATATTTCCCGGACGTCGCCGGGATGTCGTTGAGGAGCGCAAGTATCTACACCGTAAAACAGGCAATAAGAATAGAACACGTACTCTGCCATATACACATGGTTTGTATTATGGTTGTATGGGTTTTCGGTGAATTTTCCGAAAAAAAGAAAGGTGGAACCCAGTGCTTGAGTACCGTTCTTACGTGGCATGGCTAGTAGTTATAAAGTGGTGCATGTAGTCCACCTGTACCCAAATGCATGCAAAACTGCCACCTAGCAATCAGCTAATCCCTGGCTTCTAATCATTAGATTTTGGATTGATGACCCACCAACAAAAGTTCTTCTATTTGTCTCGGGATTGATGATGATCAGCTCGAAAATTATAATATAACAATAAATCAAACAAAATAATGCCCAAGCCCAATAGTCAACACTTTGACCACAATTTTCTATCTAT
Source organism: Corylus avellana (assembly GCF_901000735.1). Lineage (NCBI taxonomy): Eukaryota > Viridiplantae > Streptophyta > Magnoliopsida > Fagales > Betulaceae > Corylus > Corylus avellana. The sequence goes on along the minus strand of NC_081544.1, from coordinate 30,251,682 downwards.
TACTTTGCAGGAATTGTGTTGGAAGAGAAGAATAAATTAATTTTTTCAAGTAGGCTTACTTGTGAGAGCGCTCTCCCAAGGGCTTGGACGGACGGTCCATCAAGTCCTTCATGAACAACCAAATCCAACGAAGGAAAGGAAGGCATTAGGGATGATGAAGATGACAAGTCGAATGATCCAACGGACGGGAAGCCTGCAAGGAGATATTGAGGAGGGGGGCCTATAGAGCAAGGGAAGTAATCCATCAGAACCCTAAGAACCCACACAGTGAGCCAAGTCATTAGCATGACCACAAAGCGCAAATGGTCCGTGGCCTTCCACTTCTCCGCCTGTTCAGTTTTCGCCACGGAAACGAGCGTCTTTGCGGCTCTGTTGACCGTGGACATGAAAATGGAGCTCAAGAGAGACGAAGGCCTGGTTTTGTAGCCATATGCTATGTCTAGCTCTCGATCTGTTCCCATGGCTAGCTAGCTCTGTATACAGAAGGACTTGTTCTTTCTTTATTTCTCTTGGAGGTGGTATATATGCCGGAGGGGAAAGAGTAAAGTGGAGCTATGGTAGTTATATGGGAGCCATGGCCAAGTGTTTCGATGTTTCCATGGACATGTAGAAAGGGTAGGGAGCATAAATGGTATATATGTGGGATTGTGGGAACTGGAGACATTTGTTTTTGTTTTTGTTTTTTAGGTAGGTTTCCAAACTGTCATGGACATGCAGTTAACTTTAATTTTCTGTTTTGTCTGGATCGATTTGGAGACCTTTTTTATTGTTTACTTTAAAATTAAAAATTAAAAAAATTAAAAAACTGAAAAAAGAAAGAGAGAGAGTACTTACTAAGGATAGAAGAAAGTAATAAATAAATGATATCAAGCATGTTCATGTCATCTTATGATATCTTATAATCGAACAATTAATTAACATATTTGACATTAGCTTAAGATGTGTGATACTGGTGAACAATAATAGAAAAAAGGAGGATGTTTAAGAATTTTGTCGTGGGAAACTAAATTAATTATATGTATCACCCCATTATCCCCTCGAGCCTTAGCTAATGTAGTGTGGTCCCTCAACCAAAAAATCAATGATTGTATACCAAATGTGAGACAAAAGAACTAGTTTGAAAAATGGTGCCTTCTCGGGGACACAAAAAGAACATAAAAAAGACTTTAGGCTTCTAACATTACTCGTATATGTTGTTGGTAGTAGGCACAGTTCTGGGCCTTCTTGCTAAAAATTCAAGTTTGTGTTATAAACTAGTTCAAGGAAATGAATTAAGATTCTCTCCAGTTCATTTGTAGAATATTTAGTTAATTATATTTTAGAGGTATTTTTGTCTCATAAAAAAGTGAAAATATAAAAATACCCATAAGATATAACGAACTGAATACTATCCAGTTTATTTAAACCGGAGATGACATGTTCCCAAGGAAATGTGCCTTTTTCTTGGTGGGCTAATAAATTTTTTGATCCAAGCCCAAGCAATTCAGCCCTGGAATTGGCCCAGCTTTCCTACAACCCGAAAGGGCTTGGGAATCTGAGATAGAAGTGTCTAATGTCTGTTGTAGCTCTTTGCCGTTTGGCAATATTGTCATGCCTTCCCTCCAACTGGTCAAGCATTTGAAAGTGTTCCACCAACAGCTTTACCCCTTTACCAGTAAATGTTGAATCTGTCATTGCCTTGTAAAAATGCCAATGTAAACCAAACTTTGATTTCCATTTTTGATCAATGCAAATCGATGCTTGAGCTAAAGAAAATTCATGCTCTCATAACCACTCTTGGTCTCTCCCAAGATGACCCTTTTGTGTCAAAAATTATTTCTTTCTCTGCACTTTCTGATTGGGGTGACATCGAGTACTCCTACCGGGCATTTTTGCAGCTTTCCAGTCCAAGAACTTTTGTTTGGAACACTATCATAAGAGGCTACTCAAACAGCAAAAATCCAAATCCTTCGATATCAGTTTTTGTTAAAATGTTGCGTGTTGGCATCCCGCCGGATTACTTGACGTACCCTTTTCTTATGAAGGCGTCGGCGCGCCTTTTGAAGCGGGAACTTGGGGCGGCGGTGCACGCCCATGTCGTGAAAACTGGGTTTGAGTCTGATAGGTTTATTCAGAATTCTTTGATTCATATGTATGCTTCTTGTCGGGATATCGTATATGCACGTCAGACATTTGATGGAATGCTGACAAGAAACTTAGTTTCATGGAATGCAATGCTGGATGGCTATTCCAAGTGTCGGGATGTAAATTCTGCACGGGAAGTGTTTGAGTTGATGCCGGAGCGGGATGTTGTGTCATGGAGCTCTTTGATTGATGGGTATGTCAAGAGTGGAGAGTACAGGGAGGCTATAGTTCAGTTTGAAAAAATGCGTGGTGCAGGGCCCAAGGCCAATGAGGTTACTATGGTGAGTGTTTTGTGTGCTTGTGCGCACTTAGGTGCAGTTGAGCAGGGGAGGATGATGCATCACTATATTGTTGATAACGGGTTGCCTTTAACTTTAGTCTTGCAAACTTCTCTTGTAGACATGTATGCCAAATGTGGGGCGATAGAGGAGGCTTTGATTGTCTTTCGTGAGGTTCCAATGAGACGAACTGATGTGTTGATTTGGAATGCAATAATTGGAGGGCTTGCAACTCATGGATTAGTCATAGAGTCACTTGAATTATTCACCAAAATGCAAGGTGTTGGGATTGCCCCAGATGAGATCACATACTTGTGCTTGTTAACTGCCTGTGCTCATGGAGGATTAGTGAAGGAAGCTTGGCATTTCTTTGAGTGCCTTTGTGAACATGGCATGACACCTAAGAGTGAGCACTATGCTTGCATGGTAGATGTACTGGCACGTGCAGGTCAATTAGCTGAGGCGTATCAATTTATAAGTCAAATGCCCATGGAGCCAACGGCTTCAATGTTAGGTGCTCTACTTAGTGGGTGTATGAACCATGGAAAATTAGATCTTGCAGAAATAGTTGGAAAGAAGCTTATAGAGTTGGAGCCGGATCATGACGGTAGATATGTTGGCCTTTCAAATATTTATGCAGTTGAGAAGCGTTGGGATGACGCAAGAACCATGAGAAAAGCCATGACGAGGAGAGGCGTGAAGAAATCTCCTGGGCATAGTTTTGTGGAGATCTTTGGAATCCTTCATAGGTTCATATCCCAGGATAAAACACATCCTGACTCGGAACAAATCTATGTGATGCTGAAGTTTATTATAAGCCAAATCAAACATGATACTGATTATGAAAATCTAGAATATTGTCTGTACTGTATGACGGATGTATGAGCGTATTGCAATGAATCTTATTTGAAGTTTATAACAACTAAAACTATTTATGATTTATTATAAATTTTAAAAGGGTCATTGAAAAGAACGTACTATTCCAACCTGGTAATATTCAATTTTCTTTGCTTCTGGTATTTTCTCTCATTAGAATGTATTCTGATCTTCCATGCAGGGGTTTCTACCGATATCAATCTACCCTCTCACCTACTTTCAATTTAAAAAATTGAGGCCCAGCAATTTATATCCTGCATCATTGGTTTTGCCACTTAAGGCCCAGTAATATATGATTTGGCTCTCTTTACTTGATCCTAACGATTTGCAACTTTGATGGTGTGACAGTAACTAGATCCAGCGAGTTCAGGGCAAGCTTTATTGATATCCATAATTGCTGAAGCCACTGAAGCCAAAGTTTCCTGATATCTTGTGAAGTTCGTTGTCCAGGAGCCTCACTTGTTAGTTTATAAATGGGTAAATAATATTTCATTTACACTCAATTCAAATACATATGCATATTTTTGTATACTCATACAATCCTCTTGGTCAGAGTAGGAACACAAAGCTAATCTAGACCATTACCAAGCTTACCAATAAACCTCTCCTCACAAACCAAAAGAAGTGGAAATGCTTTGCAAACAAACAACGTGCACTAGAACTCTACCAACAAGCTGATAAGACAAGGGCACTTTTGTGAGCAAGGAATTGATGGTTTAGATTTATTTCTTATACACTACAATTTTTCTTGACAAAGCTTTGTAGCTAGAGTAGAGAAGATTTAGGTGAAAAATGTTTATGGGTTGTTTCATTGGATTAAACTGCTATAATGAGAGGTTTTATGATTTCAATCAGTCTGATAACTTTTTATAAAAGAATACCTCAAATAGCTGCATTTACTCAATTCAATTATCAGATTTTGATGTAGCCAGACAGTATAATGAACTGAAGCTTCATTGACTCTGCTTTTAAAATTATGATTACTCTTCAATGACAGATATTTTTTAGGAACTTTTAGCTATAAGTATTTTCCAAAATTAAGATTCTGGAGTTTGGGTCTAAAATCATTGACCTTAAGATATTTTATTTTCTTACAGTGTCTCCAATAAATCAAAAATGAAAGACAAAGTACTAAATCATTGTCATACCACATAAAGTGATGAATTGGAAAGTTATAAATTCCTTTTGGCAAGTAGAGGAGCAATATCATTGAACGATAATATCATTAACATCTAGGTCTGTACTTCTCTCTCTAATATGATAGTTGCTATAGTGCTTGGAAACTTAAAGACATACTTGAGTCAAATCCTTGGTATATGGATAAAGAGTTACTTCAATAACACACACAAAGAAATTATTTTTTCTTTAGCTAATTAAGTAGGTTCAGAAACATAAAAGCTGTCTTACTGTAGAATCTCCCATACAAGTAACATCTAGTAGAAACTGTAACCCTTCATCTTGATAACAATGTGAAATATTATTCCTTCATCCCCCTTCATGCTAGAAACCCATCTCACTGCAAATTCGTTAATTAATAGACATATCAGTAAGACATTCAAAGAAGAACTGGTACAGTTTTAACTTATGACAACTGAGAAAAATATGGATTGAATCACCAATATTGCTGATTTTTAGAGAGAGAGAGAGAGGGGAAGATCAGTACTAATGACTTCCACTTCATAAGGTGTATGTTAAATACTGTTTTCAGGCTAGTTTTATCAAGAAACCCATCAAGAAAGTTGCACAATCATTTCACCAACAAATTCACTCAATATGCATTAGTTTTATTTGCCGCCTGTTGCTGTGGATGTCTTGGAAACTATCTGATGCCTCCTAACTGAATTCCTAGATAGCACTCTAACCCACATCTCAACGATTGATTTGTTTTGATGGACATAAGTCAAATTTATAATCAAAACTAATGGCTGCACAAAACTGCCTGTTTACACCTCTTAGAGTCTGCAATTGATTTAAGCTTTTTGAAGCTCAGTGAGCCTACTGATCACTATGTGCAGCAATTCAGTTGCCCAAAATCTGATTTCATTTCTAGAACTATTATGTTGAAGATGATGACAAGATTTATGATGATGATTATAATTATTATGCCATACCTGTGGAACCTGAGACGAAAGTTAATCTTGAAAACTGGGCTGAGCAAGTTGAAGATGATATGGCTGAATGTCAGGAGGGAAAGTGGCAAGTTGAAGCACGCTACAGGGTTGCTCTCCATATAACTGGAATTGATCTACAACTTGATGATTCTCCACTGGCTTTGCCTCCATTGCTGCTTGCTGATACTCTATGGCTGCCTGGTGCTCCTGAATCTGTCCATAGCCACCAGCCAACGCAAGTAATTACTTTGAATCTCCACTGAACTATTTATTTCCTCTACAATTTAAACTGTTTGATACTTCTGCTAATTGAAGTACTCTCATCCCATTAGATGGTCCAGATAACCTAAGTAGGATGCTTTAACTGGACATCCATAGGGCTCTTTTGAAATCCTTTACTTACCCAACGGCACATGCTGCTATTTTCCTCCTCCAACATACGCTCCTAAATATTAACAACAAAAGAAAGTTTAAAATCTCATATTGGTGTGTTTTTGTGTGTGTTTGTTTTGCAGAGGGAGAGAGTTCACCTTCCTTCTCAGGTTGTCCAGCTGCTGCTGCATGAGCTCATTCTGCGCAGTCAAACAAATTTTTTTTAAAAAAAAAAAAATGACAAAAAAAGAATAGTACGTTTATTAAAAATTCAAGGAGATCTCTATATATACATCTATAGTGCATGCTTTTATTATTACTTATATTTTAGTTCATTTTAAAATCGAGCTGTGAAACTCCATTGTCTTTCATGAAATCTCATATTGTTCGGGGTTTACTTGTACAGTCAGCTATGCAGTAAGCAGTTTCTCCTTGTTATCTTAAGAAGAAGAAAAAAAAAAAGTATGGCAAAACTATCTTGTGAGCTAATTGAAAGCAAAAGTATTCCAAAGGATAAATAATATTAAAGACTGGAGAGGAATGGCAAATTTAATAATTTCAAAATGGAACAATTTTCTCGATAGACAATTAAGCAGTGCAAATTAACAAAAGCACATTGATATCAAGTAATTCTAGAACTTGAGGAAACTAAATATATAATCCAAAAGTATCATAAAGTGATAGCTAGCCAAGATTGACTACAACAAGACAACACAAACATAATACGAACTCAATACGAAATTAGATGGATCGAGTTAGGATTGACTCATATAATCTTTTACTCATGTCTTAATACGACCTTAATACGACATGAACATAAGGGCTGTCAATTTTTTACAGGACCCACGAATTCAATACAAACTCAATGCAAAACTAGTTAATTATATATAATTGAAGAGTCTGATTCATTTAATCAAATGAGCCGAGTTAGAATTAACCTATATAATCTTATACTCATGCCTTGACACGACTTAAATCTAACACACAAATACGAATTGCCACCTCTAATTAATTTTATCATGATCATCAAGAAAGATGTAATCTGGATGCGGAAAAGCAGATTGAAAATAGTAGAAAATTAAGAAAGAAATACCTTCCGATCTCGAACCTTGTTAAGTGAGCGTTCGAGTTCCTTTTCAAGTTGATCCAAATCCTCATAGGATCGCAAGGAACTCAAGTCCTCGCCAGTGTAGCGTTGCATGCTTAGTTGAAGACGATGAGTTTCTCTTCTCAGCGTTGTCATTTCAGCGTATATTTCTTCCTACAATGCGATTCACAATTAAAAGGATCCATCAAATCAAATCTCATATATATATATATATATATATGAAAAACATAAATTTATAAATATATATATATATATACCCGGCCATCATGCTCAGGAACACGAGTGCCCGTAACCTTTTCGTACCTTTCTATCAGTTGCTCCATTCTGTGACAACATAAACAATTTTGTTCTAACCCATGACATTTATCTGCAGATCATATATCTAATTGAAGAAGAAACCTCCGAGTACTGTTTGCATGCAAAACTATAATGATTTTACTTGCTTATCTATATATAATTATTAAATTACTAGTCATTTAATGAACATGCTGCTATGGCTTGATTATCTACAACTACAAGTGTTTAATATTATTGGATATTTTAAATGATAATTAATTACCAGCCATTCATCTTAAAATTGCTATCAATAGATTTTGGTAAGAGCTAAGAAGAACCTAAGAATTACTTGCAAGTGCGATCGAGCTCACTGTCCCAAAAGTTCATGTTGGCAATATCCATAAATAGGAGACAACTTCAATTAACAAGATGTCACAGGAATAAACATAATTAATTTTGCTATTTATATATCTTCAGGTTCAGAAATATTCGTTGAGGAAGGGTTTGATTATGAATTAACAATCTTTTTATTAATTAATGACACTATTTTATTTTTTCTTAATTAACAGATTGAAATTAACAAGAACTCATGATTAATAAAGACTTCAACTGGTAAACATATTTAAATAATTGAAGTTGTTCATCACTGTAGTGTACGTGTTCAGTAAATTATTCAGGTACAATATTTGTGATCAATCTGGTAATTAAAAATAGATCAATCTTTTTCCAGTAAATTTATTGTAGGACTATAAGTACCAATTTATAAATGAATTTCCACATGCAAAAATTAATTAAAATGATGAAAATGGAATGTAAAATAATTATTAGCATTGAATATTTGAATTAATGTATACATTTGAGCTACAATTTTGCAAAGAAAAGATAATGCAGTGATGTAGCAAAACTCAACCAAACTTGCTGATTAATTCATCCCTAAATTAATACCGCAAAACATTAACAACATACTAGATGGACCACATACAATCACTTATATAATTTTGAGTAATGTTATTTAATAGACTTTTATTAATAATACCATACAATTAGGATGATATTGTGGCAATTAAAATCAACCCTTGAGCAAAACTATATATCACCATTTTTAATCTCACAATTATCTCGTAATGGTGACGTCACAATTCCAACCCCAACCCTTGAATTTTTTTTATTTATTTTTTTAATAAGAATGTATTGATCTAAGAATTGATTGAAATCGTCACGTCATTATTATTATGAGATAAAAATATAATGTATATTGTACGTTTATTGCGTCTTCACCCATTAACATCTTTTTTTTTAAAAAAAAAATCTAATATTTTAAGAGGCCATAAATCTCAATATCAGTATATATAGCTGGCAATGGTGCAGTTTAAAACCCATGAAAATTATTAACTTGTTAATTATCAGACGTGTGTGTATATATATATATATATATATATATATATATATATAGCACATTCTACTATTACAAAAAATAACAATAATAAAGTAGCACATGCATTCTGAACAATGTGGATTGAAAACCAAGGACCACACAGATCACAAGCTAGTATTTGTGACTCGAAAACGAAAAAAAGAAAAAGAAAAAGAAATTGTGGAGAAGATTATCAAAGTCCCTATTATAGCTGTTGACTGGGACTGCAACTGAAAAGAAATCATCATAAAGCTGCTTCAGCAAAGCTTACATCTTGCATGATATATATATATATAAGGAAAACCCTAATCTGTCAGAAGCATGAAACTAAGAGCGAGTCAAGCACTCAAGCTGGTCAATCTTTATTTAATGGAGGTTTATTAATTCGCCTTCAATCAGAGAGAGAGATTCTGAAGGGGTAATTAATTACTAAAATGAACAACCCTAGCAAACAAGCTAGCATGAGATAGGGAAAATGAAGTGATATATATATATAGATCGATGATGCAAAAGAAATCAAACAAGTTTTGTATATATATACCTAAAGGGGTGAGTGCAGTAGTGGCACAGCTTTCCAGTGCTTGAGAAAATGATGAGCCCAATTTGTGCATCACAAAGCACCGAAAGCTCGTGAGTCTTCTTCAGTAGCCCTGCCCGCCGCTTCGAGAAGGTCACCTGCCTTGTCGTTTGGTTCTCAATCCTCTTGATTTGTATCTTTCCACGTCCCATTTCCAGCCTATTACCTTATTTTCTTTCTCCCTATCTTTCTTCCACTCAAATAAACAACAAATTAAACGAATTATATATTATTTCTACTCTTTTCCATGTTAATTTATTTCATAACAAAAACCCATTCATAACATTCTTAATGAAATTCCAAAATATTGTTAGCTAGTAATTTTAGTACTGCTCTGTATTCTTCCAAGAGAGAAAAAGAAAGAAAATGTATACCTGCTGATCAGAAGATGTTTCTTTTCTTCTCTTTTCTTGCTTGTAAATTGGAAAGAGTATTGAAATTTGAAGCTTATATGATCAGCTACTCTACGTGCTGATTACCTAAAAGCCCTTCTTCTTTTCTGCAAAACTACCAAAATGCACCTGATCATCTTGCATGAATCCCTCCATCCAGGAATATACAAAACCTAGACAGGCAGATCGAGAGAGAGAGAGAGAGGGGGTGGGCTTGGATTTGTTGAGGTGGCACTCTGATCAAGAGCATTTGGTCAAACGAACGGACGGCGATGATGCGACGGTCCCTCGATCAGGCGCAATTGCGATATGGCTGCTGTACGTACGTGAACATTATTATTTTATTGCCAAGGCAAAAATATGAATGGCAAGACTGTAATTTCAGGGAAGAAGGGTGGTCCTTGGACATACACTACAGATTGCTGTGGCCTAACCACCACTGCGGAGGTCTGCAAAGCAACCCTGACTTTTTGCCGATTATAGTAATAGTTGGAGAAACCGGACTTACCAGAAATAGAAATCCCGAGAAATAATAGGAAACGACAAAGAGTAACAATCCTCTTGGGGCAGATTTTCATTTATTGATATGTCATCTTGCATGCCTTTCTAATTAATGATCCAACACCCTAATTCAATACTTTAACAATCCCCTAACGCTCTCTTAACTTCAAAACCCACACCAAAGTTCTTTTTTTAAAAAAATTAATTATTATTTAATTAATACTTTAACACAGTTTATTTATGTGTGGACCAGAGTTTTATTAATTTTTTATTTATAATTTTGTATTTAGTTTTACTTGGAAAGCAGCTTTGTTTGGCTACAGTGATCAATATTTATTAATTATTGGGTAATTTGGGTTTTAATTATTTTATATTTGGTTTATTAATTAAGAGTATGTTCATGCATGGAACTGATTGTAAATGCCTGTAATAGTCCATGAAATGATGGTTGTGTACGTTCTCACTGCAGAGGTAAGCCTAATAAGTAAGCTATTTCTTTTTTGTTTTTTGTTTTTTTCCCTTATTTTGAAGATTTTCACGAGAAATTTTTGGTTTGTTTAAAATTAGATGGCTACACTTATTATGGCATTTTCCAAATATATAATAATATTCTAAGGTCAATTTTTCTGAATAATTGATGGTAATTGGTAAGTGCTTTTGTTAAATATAATATTACATCTATCAAAATAAACTTCCTTCTCATTGTTAAGAGTTTCCTCTTGATTTCTTGAAAGTGTGATGAGTCAAGGAAAGGAGTGATAGTGAAATAGGGTGGCAAAGCTTAGTCAGACTAACACGTCAGCAATGTCAGAAATAGGTAGTTGGTCCCCCCCAATTTTGTCTTTGAATCTCATTGTCATCATTATGATATATTCCTCCTAGCTACCTCCTGTCATGTAGTTTTTCAGCCATAGTCTCTCTCTCTTTCTCAATGAGGCCTATTTCACAAAGGCTTAGGTGGAATATCTTTCAGTAAATGTAATCTGTAAAGTAAATAAAAAAAAAAATACGTGCAATATTATCTCATTGGGGCCAATTGGTCTGGATGTGAATAAGTTTCAGTGAATTGAGTGTATGAAACAACAGCGGCGGTAAAAATGATTTTACAACTATTTTGCTCAACGGCTGGCACCATATATAAACACATCAAGAGAAAATTCAGGTGCACAACAATTGATTCTTTCAAAAAAAAAAAAAAAATTACAACTAGCACAATTACCAAAAGAAAATGAAATCCAAAGGCCGATACCACTGACAGAAATCCCACTGATGAATTACTTGAACAAAATTCACCATGACCTTTTCTGTTTGTAAGCAATAACTAGTTGCTGTATGCCCAAAATACAGAAGATACTTCTTATATTATACAAGTATCACTGTTGCAAAAATCACCACCAATGAAGTTGAACCTGCTTTGAATCTTCTAAGCAGTAGCTGTTTCAGACCTGAAATTCAAATATCCAGAACTGGTTTTTTCAGCAGACATCCATGTGTGCAAAAGCATATAATGCATGCGCACCGTAATGAAAGACGCATGAGGAGAGATAATTATCAAAACATTAAAGTATTTGTTATGCAGATCTGATGAAGGATATACATAAATGGTGTAATCTTAAAGGAAATGGGGTATTAATATTCATTGCAAATTTGACATGTGGTATCCTGCTCATTTGTAGCAACAAGGTTTTAATTCCAGATAGAATTGTATTTCAAATTTCACTTTTGTTTATCAAATACATATTATTGATTTCATAGATTGAGAAGCAGCCTGTTTTCGTCAACACCTACAGGCAAAAACTTTTTACACTATATGTGAATCCATGGCGATTAACTAACCTTGGTTTCTGATCCAAATTGTCCACAACCTCGCTAATCGCATGAACGATGATTTTCTTCACCTGTTTCAAGCAGAACAGCAATCAAAACCTCAAACACAAGATTCAAACATAAATGTTAGAAAGAAACTATTTCACATAATATAATTATCATAGCACAAAGTCCTAGCTACCTCGTATTTCAGCCAAACCCAATTGTGCTGAGCTCATTCCAAAATAAAAATAAAGTTAATGCACACCCAAGTCAACATTTATCGACATAAGCATCATTCAAAAGTGGATGAGGCAATTTTGCTACAATTTATCAAGAACTTGTGCACAGCAACAAAGTAGGTGCCAGTGCATTATGCACACTGCACACAAAATGATTATATGTAACAAAGTGGAGGTAGAATCATGGTAGTGGACTGCTGAAGGATGAGAGGTGATTTCTGGTGCCATATAGATGCAGTTAGCTCAAAATGAGGAGGGGTATGAGAAATGATGTATCACATAGTTGCGGTTGTGGGAAGAGGGGAACATTGTGATGGCAGCAATAATAGTGATCCGCAGCAGTAAATGAATAGTATTACTGAGGTTTCTTTGTTAACACTTAAATGTTTTATTCAAAATAAAATGATAAGACCCTTAATGATGATATTGTTGTATTGTTACAAACATTTTTTAGCCGTTGGTCATTAAAATTGCTTCAAATGTTTTTCAGTTTGATATTAAAAAAATTTCATGAGTTTTAATGTGGAAAAAAAACTATACTTTAATTGGTTTTACGTTGTTGACCGTTGGACTTTTATAAAGTTTTTATGGCTTGACCATTTGCTAACTAACATAACTTTTTCAGTTTTGACGTTGTGACCATTTGGTCATAAGATTTTTTTTTTTTTTTGTTTTTTGGAAAACCCACCAGCACCATATATATACACACATCACCATTTCTTTGGTTTAAGTGGCTTTTGAAATTTTTTACTACATTTGGTTTTTCGTGCATTGTATTAGTATCTGTTATTGCCGTCCACTAGCAACTATTTTGTTGTTATATTTCATAATTCACTTTTAAAAAAAAAAATAGTTGCTCTATTAGCCTTTATTCTTGAAAATGCATCCTTAACAAAGGTAGACGCTATAATCTAATTCTAAGAGGTTGCATGTCAAGGGATCTGATTGTATCGAATTATATATTCCAAGAGGTACAAATCAACCTTTAAGAACAATGCTCTTGCGTGATTCAATAGCATTGTAAGATCTTTCCATTCTCCACTTTTCATTTCATATATTTTATTTATCTTATTGTTAATTTTTGAATTCGTATTAATTTATTTCAACATTTTTGCACCATCCAAAATTTTGAAAGGCCTAAACTGAAACAAATAAGATCTAAGAAAAACCAGTAGCATAACAAGATCTAATTCAATTTCGGGAACCAAATTCTCGACACTTTTTCACGAGTAAAATAAGAAACCAAACTCTCAGCAGTACTCATGAAATAGCAAACTATTTGCAACATTGTACAATAAGCTCATGTGAAACATGCTGTGGATAAATGCAATGACATACCTCCAACTTGTCCTCTTTAGCCCTATGATCCTGAGGAAGTGTACGGAATTCCTCTGTCAATCTGATGCACTCACCAATATTTTCAGGTGAGACAAAGTCTAGTGCAACCTTTATGCATGACTGAATAGAAGAAAAAATTTAAATCGATCAAAATATATTTATATGTGTATATGGAAACATATCTATCAATAGAAATCAATTAGAGCAAGGGGCATTCCCCACTAAACCATTCCATTCCAAGTTAATGCTAACGTGTGTGCATTTGGCAATATGACTCTTTATAATAAAAAATAAAAAAATAAAAAATAAAAATAAAAATAAAAACCTAGAGAAAATGACATAGATGCAAGAAATACCAAACACAATGTAATTTAGGAATTAAACATCTCAAGCATACAAATGCATTGATACGATTGCAATACCAATGTAACATTTCACTCCGGCTTGGATTCAAGTTCATGGTTGTGTCAATGCATACATATATATGTGTGCATTTGGGCATATGTATTTGAATTGAAGCATCTAGCCATCAACACATGTTAGCTGTACGCCTGTACAGTTGAAAAGAGGTGAATATAACCATGATAAGAAATAATTTAAGAAAGCAATTCCTATTTTCAAAAGTGGAAGCATGAGGTAGATAAGCATGTCAATCAGAAATCTTCGAGGCAATTCCATAAGGACATCAATTTACATTTATTAGAATGAATATATGAATGTGTCGAATGGTGTGTAATTTTCCAAGGGTGTGAGGAGTGGTTTGTAAACCTCCTAGAAGAAGACTAGGAGCTTATTTGGGATTGCTTTTGAGAAATAGAGCTTTCAAGTCAAAAAGAATTTTTGGACAAAAGCTTTATTTTAAAGCTTTTGCCAAAAGTGTTTTTTGACCATTTTTAGGCTTCTTGAACCATTAAAAGCGCTTTTAATTTTTTTACCAAACGAATACTTTTTTCTTCAAACACACTTTTTGTGTTAAAAGCACTTTTAGGCATTTCAAACACAATCTCAAACAGGCCCTAGGTGTCCTATAGCTGTCAAAATATTCCCATACAAACATCTATAAATAAAGGAAGGGGATACAAAATGGAACAGCTTCATTTCATTTTCATAAATTATCCATTTTCATTTTATAGAATTCGTTACATGGTATTAGAGCATGTAACAAAATGTGCCAAGAACATACTCTTGGGTGCCTCATCTTCTAAAATCTTGTCTAATAAGGTAGGATCTTACCCAGTTAGCCCAAATAGATTGGTCACCATCAATACAAATGTGCCAAATGTATTTGAGCATAGCCACTCAGTCCAAACTTCAAAATTTGTAATCCTAAGACCACCCTCCTGCTTAGGAAGAAAAATTCTCGCCCAAGCAACCTTTGCCCCACCATGGCTGATGTCACTCTCCTTCCACAGGCAATTCTGAAGAATTTGCTCCACCATCTTAATCACTTTTAGGCAAAATGAACAAGGATGACCAATATGTCTGGATGGCAAAAAGAATGAAATTAATTAATTGCAACCTGCTTGCGCAAGACCTCCAAGATATGAAAGGGGCTATGAGAAAATAGTAATAACAAGTCATTACATATTTTCTCTTCTCCAAAATGGCTTACAAATTGGAAATATGCTTATGGACCCAATTTGCGGCCCAAGAAAAGCATGGAAAAGAATGGCCGAAACGGCTCATTCGACTGACCGAAGGAAGAGAAGATACTTCATTTTTAGTCGCCATTGAAATCCCAAATTCAAAGAGACGTCGATGCCTTTTTCGCGGGGATCCTCTGCTCAATATCTATAGTGAGCAGCTGGAAACCTCCACTTATTATAGACTTAAAAGTAAATCCAAATACTTTTGAGGCTACCTGAAAGCAGTAAGTTGGCCTAGTCTCTCGCCCATCCTTCGCCTTCTTTAGCAGACAAGTTGAAGCATTCAACAGTTCTTCAGCCTACCACCTTTCTTTTTCAAGGTTGAGCTTGTTCAATTGAAGTTAATGTTATGCTACCCTTCCCTTGTTCAAGAGAAAGCAAGAACTTTCTTTTAGCTACCGGCCCAAACAAAAGAGATTAGCCTCTTGATCGATCAATTGATTGGATCAAAGTACAAAGCGGTTGATTGAAGTGTGAGATCACCCCAAGACTAAGGCTGTGCAGACTCCATGAAAACCAGTAACCACAACCAACACTAGAAGTAACAACCAGCAAGCCGAAAATACAACCCGACACCAAAAGATCAACCAGCAACTATCAAATTTTAGCAAAAACAAACAGTACCAAGAAACCAGCAAACAACCAAGCACAACCAACAGCAAAGGTAAAACAAGAAACTAAATGTGCTGGATGAAACAGAAGAAACAGAGACTAAAAGTGCCTGACCTGACTAAAACTAGGTAGTATATAACTACCAGAAGTCTGAATTTGGACAAAAGTAGGTATGGCTTGGCCGAAATGAGAATGTACCAATTTAAATTGGAATAAACTGACCGAGTGTAACACCCTAACCTAGCCAAAGACCCTATTTTTTAAACCCTATATCTCCTCACTAGTCAATCCTCCTCAATCTCCACTCATCATATCTCCTCATCAACCCCGGTCATCAGATCATCTCTCTCGTATGGTTGTCCTTCTTGGATCTCTTGTTAGAAACAAGTAACAATTTTCATTTTTTTATTGTTCCTCTATTTTCCTTCAATTTTCTTTTAATTTTTCATGCTTTTATGCTGATTGGCCTTCTTGTTGTGATATTGTAACGTTTTGTGGTCTATTAGTTATGGGGTGTGTTTTTTGATAGTGTTGGTTCTAGTGGGTCGCATTTATCGGGTAAGTTTGATTATGGGGCTTAGTATCCAATCATGGGAATGCAAGTGCAGAAGATTTGAGGTCGTGGAGGCCGAAGGTGGTTTGTGGGCACTAGCTGGTCATGATTGGCAAGTCTGAGGGTATGGTTGTTGTGGCATTTGGGGATTTTTCAGCCACATCTGGGGTAAGCTCACAAACCACCCCCAACGAAGAGGACATCTCGACCACCCCCTCTTCAAGCCCCTTTTATTTTTTATTATTATTATGGGTGACACATGTCATAATTTCATTCGATTTGACATGGCATACTAATGGAATCTGTCAAATTTTTTTACGAAATTTAATAGTAGGGAATAGTTTGTTATTATGGCATACCCTAGAGAGCTCTCATAACATTTGGATTCCACAAGAAACTTATTACAAATCAGGTAAAACAAAATGTTACAAATCAGGTAACATTTTGTGTAATTTTCCTTAATTTTATTACAATGTTGTTTTAGTTTTCTTTAAATTGTTGTGTGGTAGTTATTTGTTTAATAACCTCTTATAAATTAGTAGCTTTAATAGATGGGCGAATGAGAGGGCTGAAAAAAGAGTTATAAAGAAAAATGGTTCAATTTTACAAGGAAACCTGAATATTTACTGCTGCCAGATTGTACTCAAAATAACCTACGCTATTGCCCTCAAACCTAGCTCAAAAAACTGATTCTTTTTTCAGCCGTCAGCCAGCTCATAAATCCCAATTAAAACCCAAAATTTCCCTTCAGCCGCCAGTACTTTCAGCCCCATATACACCCAACATGATGTCTTTCTCAGAGTCATTTGATATGGTACCTTCTACAAGTGCATTTGCATGACATTTGGACTCATTTTGTGCATACTGTTTCTGGCTTGCAGACTCTTACAATTGACTCAATGATGAGGCTAAACAGAATGACATTGGGAGAACAAAATTTCCCCAAAATACACTTGAGACACTTTCTACTTCAACTGGCAAACCTAATATGATGCAAGCAGTAAACCCACTGCAACAGGCAAACTGGACCATAAGATGATAATCAAGAGTCAAGGAATATTTAGTTTTCCACTGGAATGGGTACATCGAACCATGAATTACGTTGGGATAAAGAAAAAGTGAATGTTACAAGATGGAAAAAAATAATAATAATAAGCATATATAAACCCACCAACTTAAAAAATTCTCTAATTTCACTTTTATAGGCCATCCTATGTCAAGCTTAGAAAATAAATAAGCATGACAGATGTATTTTGGGGGAAAAGGCAGCACAATAACAATTTACAGCCTTTTTTTTTTTTTTCACATGTCCGCACAAGGAGAGGGGCATTCGAATTAGTGATCTCTGCTTCATTGAACTATCCCTTGGGGACAATAACAATGTATAACTAATAACTAGGCACTTCAAATTCATATCCCATTTTTTATAAACTAAAATGAAAAAAAATAATAATAATTTGCTTTACCTTTAAGTTTCTTACTTGATGAGGACAACCGGCAGGAATAAAGACAGCATCTCCAAGTTTTTGGACGAATGTCCATGGTTCAATTCCTATATGATAGCATAGTAGCATTAAAATATGAAGAAGATAAAATAAAAGAAAATGGACTGCCGCATTCAATCCCTATATACATACACGTGAGAGAGAAAGAGTCTAAAAGGAACTAACCATATTCCTCCTTGAGCTTCCTTTTATGATCCAAAGTGAGATAAAAGGTCTGATCATGTATAGGATGAACAACCTATACCGCCAAAAGATATGATAATTTCCATTAAAAAAATCTAATAAACATCTGTAATCACGCATGCACAGGTATATACATATCAATCAGTAATACTGGCTGAAACACACAGGAAAGATAATGCAACTCCTAGCCACAATTCATGAAATTGACCTGAATTTTTAAACATAATGACTTATTTTGTTTTTTCAGCTCTCTAACTCCATCACTGCTATATCCCAATTTGTGCTATCCAATTCAAATTTCCCATGGTTCTCTTTTATACAACAAGATCATAGCTATTTTAAGAGATTAAGAATATTTTTAGAGAAAAATGACATATCCAGACTAGTTTAAAAAAAGTAATATCATTCTTAGGTATTTTTAGGCAACTAAGTTTCTCTTTCAACCATCAACTTTTACTTGCTAAAAATACTTTATCACCAACTTGTAGTATTTCCAATCAATAGGGTTATTTGAATCATTACAAAAGACAAAGTAAAACACCATTTCTCTTTTGTTAAATTGTAAATTAAGCATCTGGTGAGCTCAAAACCACAACTTCATCATCAAATTATTACAAGGGGAGAAGGTGCTATTTGAAGTTAAGCCCATTCACAATGTCAGGATGATTGACCAAAAGAATAAAATACTCTGAAGTAATTTTACCACGACCAATATAAAGCAACAATCATCAAGAAGAAAACATTAGTTAACGCTTCATCATAATTCGAAAAGAAAAAATCATTGCAAAAATTTAATTAACATTGCTTGACTAAGTTACCTGCTGCAATGGACAACAATGAATGTGCCTAAATTCCTTGAAGTGCTTTTTAAGATATTCCTGGAGCTTAGGAACATCTTGTCTCCGAAAAATGTCCCACAAGGCACCACCCTCAGAAGCTTCTAAGCCTTCCAACTTATTTCTAGAAACTCCAGGACCACCACTCCCATCATTGTTATTTTGATCGACTTCTGCCTCAGTCTTTTCCAGCTCTGATCCCCTCAAAGAATCATTATCATTCATCCCAGTATCACCAGTACTACCAACAAGTTGAAAAATAGGAGCAGCAAGTTCTTCAGTTACATCTTGGTTTTGATCACCAACTTCACTAAATTTATCATCATCACTTTTACAAGATACACCATCAGAAATATTATTCTCAACTTTCCCATCCACAGCCTTAATATTTCCAAAGAGTTCAATTTGGTCTTGCTCAAAGTGTTTCTTTTTCAACTCCTCTATATTCGCAAGATCTTCATCTCCAAGCGTAACTTCGGCCATATGTGTCAAAACATTTACCTGAAAATGTGAATTTAAGAACAAAAAACATTAAAAAATCAAATGAAAAAATATAAGCCTAATCTTTCTTTTAACTCAAATACAGCCACTAAAAAATGCAAGGATTAACCGAGGAAATCAATCAAGTAATCAAACTCAACTATTTTATGATTAAAAATACAAAGAAATAAAAACCTGGCCCAACACAGCCCAGCTGACCTAAACTGTGTTTTGACTTGATCTTGATGCCCATTGAAACCAAGCATAGATGTATGTGTCTAACAAACTTAAAACATCTTTTTTTTATGAATAATAATTTATTGAAAAAGAAGAAAGGCTGAACAAACTATAAACTCCACACCATATTCAATTTTAAAGGGTTATAAAATGTCTCTGTTATAAAATTTATCTAATTAAAGCATGGAATCATATCATAAAGCATTTCCGATGGACAATAATTGACAGAGCTCACAGGGTTCACCTAATGCCAGCCCTTACCCAATTCGTCAGGTCCTTACGTATACTTCCTTTAACCTTCCTTTACAAGTTAAAAATAAAAAATAAATAGATCCATGCAGTACCCAAACAGTACAGGAGTCTTCCTCAGGGGAAGACAAGGTAAAGAGTAAGTTTCAAAAAAAACCAAACATACCGCATCAGACATATCACAATGAAGTTTAGTGACAGAGTCTCCACGGCCAAGTTCCTGAGCAAATCCGTAAGCAATATAGGTCTTGGGACCCAAATCTGGCTTTAGAGATTTCTCAGGCAATTTGACAACAAGATTTAGAGGGCCCTTCTGTGGATGGGTATATTCCTTAAATGGCAAGCAAGAGAGAAACTCAGTACAATGACGTGGCAAACGTTCTTCAAATAAATTAGATGGCGGCCAATCTTTCAGTTTCAGTATCTGGGGCCACTTATCACGATCGGGTCGAAATTTGTTATACCCAATAAAGAACTGGTGGATATTGATAGGGCCCTACAATTCAATACAAGAGTTAATATCACAAAGCAAAATCATCACCAACTGAAACAACTTTTACTTATCATATTCAACCCAGATGGACATGAGGAAAAAATAATTATTAAAGAAGCGCAAAAGCTCATAGAAACCAGATAAAAGTTAATGAAACAATTACCCATTAAATACAAAGATTAGGCATTAACAATCCTTAAAGAGAATGAACAGCAGGAACATGGTGGACCTAAAATTTTCAAATAGAGACTGAAAGGATGGATAAGAGAAGCAGTTATCATGATGTTCCCTTCAAAATCAATCTAAGGACGGAACACGTGCAGCTGCTGATTCTAGAGTGCCAAGTATTGATTGTTAATGGCATGGGATACTGATGAACAAGTTGCAAGTCAGTGCTTCCTTTTTTCAGTTATTTGGATTAAGAAAGACAACTGTACTCAGCCCTTCTTTTTATTTCTTCCACTTCCAATCCTTGTACTTGAAGAACTTTCGAACATGTTCTCACAAAAAATGATAAAGTTATCTAAAAACAATAATTAGACACAAAACATAAAATCAATTATAAGCAGTTAAACGCCCAAAAGTAAGATGCTTTCACATATAAAAAAGGACTAAAATGAACTAACCTCACACCAATCTAAGCAATCAATGGCCGTGACTTCCAGATCTCTATCATGCTTGATATGTTTCAACTGACGGACTGCACGCCACATAACCAGTGGTTCCCAGCTTAAACCAGATGCAGATTCAAGCACACAGCTTACAATCACAGGCTCACCTCTGCTCCAATGCCACTGGAAATGCTTCAAATCCCCATGGTCTATATCTTGTGCCCTCGGACAATATAAGTAGTTGTCATCAGAATCTTCTCGAGAAGCCGCTTTCCTTAACTCACCATTGCTTAGGTCAACATCACCCACCGAGTTGAAACACAAGCGCTGCTGTGAAGGAATTGCAGCCACATCCATGAGTTTGTAAGTTCTGGCAATTTCTTCTGCTTTTCTCAGCAACTCTGAAACCAGGTTTTCTGCGAAAATACATCTTAATTCTAGAATACAATGACCACAACCACCCATGTCTTCTGGAGGGCAAGGAATGCTACCATCTTTTTCCGCTTTCCACCAAGATTTTGGCTTCACGTGATCCTTAGGGCTAGGCTCAGTAGACATTTTCACTTTTTTCTCCTTTCCACCATGCAAATAGTCAAATCCCCGGTCAATATACTGCATAGTCACCTCCCCCTCGCCTCCCTGCAGGTGTCCGTCACGAAGCTCTTGACAACAGATAAGGCAGAGATCAAAAGAACATCTGGGACAGCTTCTGTGGAAATCAAAAATAGAAGTTTTGCAGTTGTTGCTGAAAAGGCAAGAGGTGACAAGGTAACATTAAAACATTTACAAAAATATGGAACAAATGGCAACAGAAATCATTTCTAAAAAAGATCTTACCAGTACGTACGCTCATCAATTGGGCAATATGCCTGTTCTATCTTTAACTCTGGAAGTACTAACCCTACCAAATGAACACTCCATAAGCAAACCCAAGAATACATCCAAAAATAAATAAATTTTAAACTGAGTATTACGATGCAACCATGAGTAATCAAAATTAACATTGACCCACATCAAGGTGTAGACAGAAGCCAAATAATATTTCTCATCAGCCAGTAAATTAGCAATTTTTGCATTTCTGAGAAGTCAGCCTCTGGTTACCCAAAAAAGGAGAAGCTAGCCCTCCGATCTAAACAGACTAAGGAAATCTGTTCTCTTCCAAACTAACTAACAAGATGTGTACTGCAGATGAGTTTCTAAGCTTATTTGACAAGGACTGAAAGAATATACCTTGTATTTTAGCCTCCATTTCCTTCTCGATCATTTGTTCGTCATTAATCCGTCTCAAAAATGGAAGCAATGTTTGTAGCACAAACTTATAACACTCAATTTGCACATCTTTACTGACCTCTAATTCTAAGTTCTTCAAATTCTGCAGCAAAAGATAAAAAAATTTGTTGATCTTGACAAACATAACATAACTACTTCAAAAGAAAATACCACCAATTCATGAGAAGTGAGGGGGGGAAAAAGAACTAACTTTCACAGGTACATCCAATCGCAAGCAGGCTTTGCAATTGCAAATTCCACGGCATACTGGACAAGACTCGGCAATAAAATCCTCCACTGTATCAGGATACCTACGCAACACAACCCAAATAGTATTCGCAATTACAAAAACAGAAGCTCACGCGTTTAATGAAACCAAGTAATTCACAATGGATTGGCTCATTTCAAGATTAAAGCCATGATTTTCTGCCAAAGTATAATAAACCAAGATCACTTCAATTCAAAGTGCCAAGACTACCTATACAAGTTAACCACACCAATTTTGAAATTGAACAAATCCTCCATACTATAAGCAAATCTTCAAGAAAGAATGTCAGCCAGGCAAAACTCACAGAAACAGAAGAATTAAAAACAGAAAAAAGATTTTTTTTTTTTTTTTTTGGTAACTTGAAATCTGATAAACAGGGGAGAAGACAATCGACAAGTATAACGGAAATCTATCACAGAACAAACATAACAGGAACGACAGTCACACCATTCTGAAATTTAAACCCATAGAAACAGCAATCACGCAACCGATGAGAGACACTAAAAGACAGGAGGAGGATGTCATCTTAGGATTGGCCCATTTAAAAAAAAAAAAAAAAAAAAACGTTAACTGAAGGGGCACTATACAAATCGACAAGTTACTAGAGAAAACATAAGAAATATATAAACAAACTATTTAAGAAAAAGAATAAAAGAAATGAGTTACCATCTAGTCAAGCAGGGGATACAATATCGTTTCCTCTTACATTTCTTGCACCGAACAACCCGGCCATTATCATTCCTCTGACACTGATGGCACATTAAGGACTTCTCTTCAATCCACTATTGAATACCCAAAGTAGTCAGAAACAGAGCCACAAATAGATGACACTGTAATTAACAACGAAACTTACCTTTGAATCCCGTTTACTTGTTGTAACCGTGGCTTGGTTTTGAACCTTCTCCTTTGCATTGGCAATGTTGGTCTTCTTCCTTGGCCTTCCAAGAAGCTTCTTACCTCCATTAACTTTCTTAGCAGATGAAGTCTGGTTTTGCCCTACTCTCATCCTCTTCCTTCCACGCTTCTTCACCACAACCCGATCTTCATCCTCATCACCTTCTTCGCCCTCGCCCCAGCTTTCGTCATAGTTCACCTTCCTGGCCACATTTCTGAGCCTGTCTTTCAAATAACCACCTTCACCCTTCTCCCCAGCCCCAGAATCCCGCTTTCCCACCACTTTCCCCTTCTTCCGACCCCTCCGACCGGGCCTCTTCACCCCCTCATCAGCAACATTCACTTCCATTCCTTTCCCGCCATTTAGCTTCTCCAAAACCCCTTCCTCTCTCTTCCCCTTCTTCACCGCCTCCACTCCTTCCCCCTCCGTCTCAGCACCGCCATTACTTTCTCTCGCTTTCTCCGTGCTCTTCCGCTTTCGACCACGCGCCATTAGTATCACCAACAAAAAAATAAAAAAGCGACTTCGAGAGTAGCAAAGAAGAAGAGTGTGGTGATCGGAACGGACCAACCAGCTTCCCGAAACTCTGTGCGTTAAATGTTTATTAATTAGTTTTTACTTATAGAAAGCTGTTTGGGGGGGAAACTCCGCATGGGATTTTGAATGTTTAGCGCCGAGACTAAAAATTATTACATCTTTAGGGTTTCCATTTCCAACTAAACGTTACGTACACCACTTAATCGTATCATACCAACCTTCTTCTATCTAAGGAAGATAATTCTTCCGTCACGGAAGAAGTAAACAAAACATACGAAAAAGTAGAAGAACCAGGAAAGTGAGTCGTCAAATTGTACGGTGTGGTGGCAGGCATGTCAATTGTCAAATCACCGATGGGTTGAGCAACGTGCCGTGGCCTTGGATTTGGAAAGGATTCAAGGGAGTAGTAGTGAGAGAGTTGGGCCTCGACGGATCGGATTCTTACAATTCTCTTGTTCAAAATTATTAGCTGTTTTTTTTAGTAAAATTATTAACTGTTAGTATAATGAATGTAAGAATATTTTACCGTTACCAAGTAATTACGTTTTTTTATTATTATTATTTTGAATAAAAGGTGACATTTAGCAACTTATTAGAATAGGTTAAGATAATTTTTTTTCAAACCAATTTATCTAAATGAACAAACTGTCACTTGTCACACTCAGCTTGTGAGCTACCACTTTCTTTCTTTCTTTTTTTTCCATTAAAAGCTGGGCAGGGGAAAACGGGATGAGAACTTCCATTTTCCTTTTTAAAAGAAAACGTATTTAGTTAAAATTGTTTTTAAAAAAAGTGAAATAACAAAAATACCACAAGTTTAGAAACTAATTACTTAATAACCTTGAATTTTAAAATGGACAAAATAAATAAAGCCAACGAAAAACAGCCACAAGTAAAAAAAACCACACCCAACATTTAGGGGTGGTTGGCCAAGCCACTAGAGTGGTTAAGTCATCCCTTAGAGCATTATTATCAGCCTTACCAAATTTTATTCACCAAAATAATTAAAAGTATACTTTTTTTAAAAAAAACACCCTAATAGCATTACTATTTTAAATATCAACTTTTACTATTCTATTTAAATATTATTTTTCAAATATTTTTTCTTCTTTTTCAAAGAATAAAAAATTAGAGATAAAATTTATATTATTTTATATTCATTTGGTGAGTGAATAAAGTATTTATTTTGGGTTAAAATGGCGAGACTTAAAATAGAGAATTTTAGCCACTTTCATCAAATTGCCTCACCAAAATAACCAAAAAAATAATTTTAATGAGGCTGCAAAAAATGCTCTTTTGGGGGTAAAAATAGCAAGCAAACAAAGTTAAATCTAACATAATCCGTTTAGTTCTAATGGCATTATTTTTTAAGGCCATTGTGTTCGGAAGGATTTATTTTTTGGTTTAAAAAACATGGTACAAAGGGAAAAGAGATTTTATGTTTTGAAGAGTGTTTTATGTTATTTGATAGTGTATTCGTGTTGGAAAAACAATCAAAAAAATAAAGATATGGATTAAGCCCTCTCCTCTATCTCCTGACTCCAGCCACTTGGAGCATCTCCAAGAGAGTAGTCAAATGCATGAAAAGAGCTAAATTTGGTTATTTTGAGCTAAATTTCATCTCCAGCAGAATGGTTAAACTAACTTTTTTTTTTCTTTTTTCTTTCTTCTTTTTTTTCCAACATGAACAGTGAATAGGATCATTGTACACAATAGAAAAGTTTTTTAACATTATTTTCTCTCTCCCCCTTTCTGTCTCGCTCTCACTCTCTCTCTCTCTTCCTCTGGTCTCTCGTTTCATTCACCCATTCACCCAAACCAGAAGCTTAGGCTGAATGCTCTGGTACGACTAGCATAACAGAAACTCCAACACCTGACGTTGGGCTCCTTTGCTAGTCCCAAGCAAAAGATTTTTTTGGGAAATCCTGGGTTTGTTTTGGTTTAGATTTTGAAACCTGATTCTTTATCTGAGTTAATTTTTGTTTTGATTAATTTAACTGGGTTATTTTTGTTTTGATTAATTTTGCATGTCTGGGGCTTATTTTGGTTTGGGTTTTGAGGGACTACAAAGGCCATTCGGATAGTGGGAAGGTGAAAATTTTGGATGGCAGAGATGAAGTGGCAATGGGACACGGTTGGTTTGTAGCACGGTGTTTGGGCGAGAAGAAAATTCAGGGGAGGAGCGGGTAGAGAGAGAAGTGGGAAAAAAATAATATTTAAAAAAAGTAGAGTTATAATAAATAAATCTGTTAGTTTGCATTAAAAAATTAGTAGCTAAAATGTAAAAAGGTGCACTTTGAGTGGCTAAAATAGCCACGCTTGCTAGAGATGCTCTAAGTGGTAGCTGACAAGTTCTTTTTCAGCTATGACGCATGCGCCTCTACTGGGTTCTCAGAAGACATTTCACAAACTTTCCAATGACTTGTTTAAACAAAATATTAAGCACAACTGCAATAATGATCATCAAATTCAATCTCTAACCAAAGCTGATATCATAAACAGTGATCAGAAACAACATGATTTTTTGCTAAGAAAACATTAGACTAACAGAACAAACTGAAGAATTATCCGATTGTATCTTTCAAGCTCCAACAAGATTGAAAAGCGAAACAAAGTAAAACAAGACCAACAAAATGCATTTAGAAAAGAGAAGTTCCCTTTCCCTTCTTATCTCCGCCAATTTCAAAATGTTTGCACCTCTGCAAATACAGGTCAACAACCAAGCATTAGCAACAAAAAAAAAAGACAAAGGAACAAGGAAGCCAAAGAACAAATGCAATCACTAACCTTGATCGCATGCTGGGACACATGCTTGCAACTCTGGCACTGCAACCTCAGCACAATCTTCTTGGTAGTCTTGGCCTGTGGAGCAAAAAAATAAGTAAATATTAAAATCCAACTTTAATTTTCATAAATTTCTAATGAAAATGACAAACTATAATTTAATTCATCTCCTAATGGTACAAGAACAATTCTAGACATCCCATATCTTTCAAGCTAAGCATCGATTCATGCAAGGTAAACAAGTGAACATTAAATTTACACCTTCTTGTGGAAGACGGGTTTGGTCTGTCCTCCATATCCAGATTGCTTGCGGTCATACCGCCGCTTTCCCTGAGCAGCAAGGCTATCCTTACCTTTCTTGTATTGTGTAACCTTATGCAAGGTATGCTTCTTGCATTCCTTGTTCTTGCAATAGGTCTTCTTCGTCTTAGGAACGTTCACCTGCCAAACACAGGATATCATTAGATTTAAAGGGGGAAAAAAAGGACTGAGAGCATTACAGATTAAGATAAAAGCACAATCACATCCCAAAAATTTAAAGCAGCACATCATAGTACAACAAATATAAAATGACCAAGAAAAAAAATATTTAAGAAACACAACCATAAGAAATCACTGAAACAATACCATAATAAATTAAATCTGAATTCTTTTCAACTTGATTAGCATTCTCAATTCAAGGCGAAAACATCCCCTACTTTCATAAAACATTTTTGATCAAGTAATTCTCATGGTTTTAACACACATCTTGAAATCTTGAATAGCACCCTTTTGTGGCACTATCCTCTAAATCTGGCTAACATCTATGATCCTTCTAGTTCAATTTAAAATTTCGGACACTCTTCCAGTTAAACTGTCCACGTAAACACAAGCCTTTTAAGTCATGTTGGACATTGTACCAGCAATCAAAGCATAACCCCAGGATGTCTCCAACATTCTTATTCTAAAACCCATCCTTGCAATGTTATCTTCTACGCAATTCATCTGAACTTAACCTCATCTCGACTTGATTATTGAATAGGTCTCTTAACTGCCTAAAACTTTTGAAGCAGGTGCTCCAGTGCACAAAGCTCAACATTTGACCATACCATTTCCAGTTATTCCATTGTTTGATAACTTTTTTAGTCCCAGTAATAGGCATTCATCATTCTTGTCAAAAAGGAGAATGACACTAGATTTTAAAAATCTAGTTTTTTAGCTATTCCTCTAAAAAAGGAGAGGAATAGCGATTCACCATTTGATCTAGAGCTCATTGGAATTAACACTAGATTTTTGGCTCTACAATACTACTTGTCTTTTTGTTTTAGCTAGCAAATAGCAGTCTTACAAACATCTCTATGAAGAAGACAAATCAAACGTAAAATCTAAACTTTGATACAAGGAATAATAAACACACGCATAACCACCGCATAACCACCAAGTAATATCCGAGTATGGGCAAGAAATAATGTTTGATTTGCCAAGAAAACGGGAAAATATGAGTTCTAACTCACGATTTGAGTTCTTTTTTTTACCAAAAACGAGAAAATCAAATGGTTGTGCTCGGTTTGATACATTTAAATGGCGGGTTTCAGTTTTATCCGCTCCCGAATATCGAAAAAGCTCATAAACAAAATTTCGGATTCATTCCCTCTTCCCACGTTTTCTCAGCAGCCAAACACAACATAGGGGGATGCGCAAAGCAAAAATAGGAAAAACAATGACCCACTAATCCAAAAGACAAAACAACAGATCGCCACGAAGTAAGAAATACAAACAAGTAGTAGAGATCAGACAAATATAATGCTTGAAAGGTCCGAAATCGAGAGAGAGTACCATGGCGAAGAATTGAGGTCTGCGCTGCTTCAGAAAACCCTCGGCGGTGAACAAAGAGGCTGCGAATAAAATGAGTTGGGCTTTATAGGGGCGTGTACAGAGGGCAAAGGCTAGGGTTAGGGTTTTGTTCGGCTCAATTATATACAACCTCCGACCCATTTGTTCGGGTCAAAAATAGATCCAAACCGACTGAAATAATGGGTTTTAATTTTTTTTTTTTTTTTTTTTTTTTTTGTAAAGAGGGAAATGTTTCTTTTTTAACTATAATTAACCTCCCCAAACTACACGCTATTTGCAAATAAGTCCCCAAACTTCTTAAATAAACACATTATTGCACATGATACGGATGTGCTAATTTTTTACTTAAAATATTTAAATTACCCTTCAAAATTTTATATCACCCCTTATCAAACAACCTCCAAAACCTTATAAGGTGGCTTGGCTACTCCTCGCTATCTTTGTGTGATTAATAATTGATTAATGCTAGGGATTATTTTTTATTCTTCTAAAGTTGATGTAACTTTTAAAATCATCATTAAATTTTAAATGAATCATACTTGAATTTTGATCCAATGGTGATTTTAAAAGTCATTTCTACTTTAAGAGGATAAAAAGATGGTCTCGATGGTCTCTAGCATTACTCTTAATAATTAGATTTTGTAATTGTAATGTTTGAGTTCTCAACAAATTTTGAAATAAATTAGTAGGCTTCAAGTATTCTAAAACTATATTTCTTTATTCTACTTCTTCTTGCAAATATTAGAGATGCTATTATCCTTCTCCTCTAAGGATCAATAATAATGAATGTATAATATCTTATTAGATATTTGACAGAGCAGAAGAAGGGCGAGGCACTCGTCAGTTACAACAAGCTACCCAAGTTACAGCTAGATGGCAGAAACCGTCGGAAGGTTTTTTTAAAGCTAAATTGGGATGCTTCCATTGATGGGGCTCGACAAAGAATGGGGATTGGAGTAGCGGTCCGAAACCATGAAGGTGTCCTGCTGGCTTCCCTGTGTGCAACTAGAGAACTGATCACGAATTTTGGGACTGTGGACTCCCTGACTGCGTGACACGCAGTAGAGCTTACACAGTGGCTAGGATTTAGGTAGGTTGTTCTAAAAGGAAATGCATTGGGGATTATTAATATCTTTAAACTGGATGGAGAATGGCTAGGTAATTATGGTTATGTGATCCAAGATGCCAAACACATTATGGGGTGTTGTCGGGAATGGAGGGTTAGCCATATCTATCGTGAGGGTAATGGGATAGCTCATAGTCTTGTGAAGTTGGCACTTTCTCTAGGCCAGGATATGTTGTGGACCGATAACTTCCTTGTCTGTATTCAGGAACTTGTACTTGCTGAGCAAGGTTTGGATTAATCAATAAAGTCTACCACTTTTCAAAAAAATAATAATAATAATATCTTATTAGAGTGTATAAGGAAATATAACTGATGGAATGTATTTTTTATTTTCAATAACAAAAAGCTGTTTTCGAAAACAGCATCCAAACATGGCTGCAAACTTTTTTCTATATTTGAATCAAATCCAATATGATATAATATTATAATAATATAAGTAATTGTCCACATAAGATAAAGAAATTTGGGTGTAACTATTGTGAATTTGGTTAACATACCCACACGGCCAACAAAGGTTACATACCATGGTTTGAAACTGGTCCTATCGCATCCATGTAGTAGGGGTTCTATGGCCTGTTTGAGAATGTGTTTAAGGGGTCTAAAAATGTTTTTAACACTAAAAAAATTCGTTTAACAAAAATAAAAAAACTTATTTTTATGGTTCAAAAGACCTAAAAATTGTCAAAACACACTTTTGGCGAAGTTTTTGCCCAAAAACTATTTTCGACTTAAAAACTCTATTTCTTAAACGTAATCCTAAACGAGCTCTTACCCCCTTTACTAGTAAAGTGCACTCCAAGCTTAATAAAAGTGATAAAGTCAACTACACAATATACACTCCCAATTTGTGGGATATTGGAGGCTTAAGCCTAGGCCATCGCAGGGGTACTCACACACAAGGATTGGTACATAAACATGAAAACAATCACACCATAATCACTATAAAAAGGTAAGTCCAAGGAATATAAAAGGAATTTTTGGCCCTAAGCTAAAAAATTATACCAAAGAGCATTTGTATTTGTCTATTAAATACTATTAACTTAAGTATCGGAACCATCCCCCCATTGGTACTCTCCAGCCGGCTTTATTAATTTAAGTATCATAAACCATCTCCCATTATTTCATTTTTGTAAGGGCAATTTAGTCAATTAGTTGGCACTAGGAAACTGTTCTACGAGTAACAAGCCAAGTGATTATTTCATGTAAACTTTCTCCATTTAATCATCATATAACAAGAAATTTTGAACATTCAACTAAAACAAATGTTACTCAAATTAAATAAGAAGATAAATTAACACCGGAATAAATTAAGGAGATTTTCACAACCAAAAAAGGTATTCTTCTAATCAATACCATGCCCGTATACAATCTCTAGGGGAAAATACATTTTACCATTTTAAACTATCAACATATTTACACTTTTAATCTTAATGTTTAAAAAGTAACATTTTACTCTCCTAAAGTATCTGACATTAACATTTGACTCCCGCAAAATATATTTTACCCATGGAGTATTTTGAGTTGACACTTTACCCTCGAAATAACTAAGACTTTTGAGTAGATAAAGTGTCAATCTAAAATACTTCAGGAGTTAAAATGTACTTCATGGGTGTCAACTGTCAATGTTAATACTTTGGGAGGTAAAATGTCACTTTTTAAACATTAGGGTTAAAAGTGCAAATAGGTAGATAATTCAGATGGGTAAAGTATATTTTCCCCTATTACCAACCAACCATATATTTAAAGGGGGAAATACATTTTACCCTCCTGAAATATCTACATATTTGTACTTTTAACCCTAATGTTTAAAAAGTGACACTTTACTCCTTCAAAGTATCTGAGATTGACACTTAAACCTCCTGAAGTACATTTTACCCCATGAAGTTTTTGAGTTGACACTTTACTCTTGAAGTAACTAAGTTTTAGGGGGGTAAAGTGTAAATTCAAAATATGTCAGGAGGTAAAGTGTATTTCATGGGGTCAAGTATCAATATCAAATACTTTGGATGGTAAATTGTCACTTTTTAAATATTAGGATTAAAAGTGCAAATGAGTTGATAGTTTATGAGGTAAACTGTATTTTCTTAACTTTAAAATGTATAGTGATTAGTGGATTTATTATTTTTATATAAAAAAAAAATCTGAGCAAATTTATTTATTATATGAAGTTATGTAAGGATTTTAATAACTTTTATTACACATCAAACATCCTTGAATAATTATAGAATTATTGTTGAAATGATTTTTAGTGGGTGGAAATTTGGCGGTATACAAATCCTTGACATGTATGATAATGATAACGATCATGATTTTGAAACGTGTTTTTAATGGAATATATATATATTTAAAATGTGTTTTATGTTTTAATGTTAGTTAATAGTGTTTTTCTGCCACGTAGGCAGCGTCTCTGCCTTCTTCGTTTCAGTGCGGTTATATATATGAAAACGTCGTACAATACGTGTCGTTTCCATCAAAATGTCGTCGTTCCTTCGTCTTTTCGTCTGCACGGCTATGGCCTATGGGTGAAGTCATTCACCTTGCCAGACGACAGCTCTTCGTTTCTCCGATTCATCATTTCTCTCTCAAGCTTTCCCTCTCTCCACCCTAATTTTGTGTTTTTGTTTTTAGATCTGATTCTGAAATTTCGTTTGGTAGGTGTTAATGGATGCGATTATGAGTTTCTCGCTCTCAAACAATTTCTCAGAAACCGAATTGGAATGAAACCTTGGAGACGGGAAGCCGCATAGACGAGACCCGCTGCTATTATTTCCACGGTGAAATCTACGTCCCTTCATTTCCTTTTCCATTACTTAAAAATTTTAGGCTTCTATTGAATTTGGAAAGAACGAAAAACAAATCATCTATTTCTTAGATTAAGGTGGTGGTATTTTCTAATTAATGTGGTATTTGGTGAACATTTTTTTAAAACCTTTTGTTTATGGTCTTTCTTTTGTTATGGTGGAGCATCCAATTTTTCCCTCATTAGTTGTGATTATTTGTTTATTTTCCTGCATTAGTTTACTTTTTATGATTGTTATGAAAATTTCAAATGCATTGGTCATTGTGTTAATCTTTTACATACGTTTTATATTTTTCTTTTCTCAATAAGACAAAGCTTATTACAAAATGGGTTCAAACCCCTTGAGAGTTACTTTTACCCACCGTAAGACACGAAGTTATATATGTTTGTAACATAGATTGTTCTTCTTCTTGAGCTAAATTATCTGACAGTTAATAGTTTGTTTGTGATTTGATTTGATTTGGTTAAGTTTTTTACTAGGTCAGGTTTTATCAACCTGGGAGTACTTTATCAATCTATATTATAGGACAAAGTTTCTTTCAAACTAGGTTGGAGAATTTCTTATGTTCGTCTCTTAACATGTGAGAAATATGTGCTTTTTTAATAGCATTAAAATTGTTTGCGGAAATTATATTCAAAAAGTGCTTATGTTCCCAGAATCTTATGAATACTGAAATATAACTGCTTTGTACTTTTAATGGCTTAATAATAGCTAGAGTACTAGCCATACCAAGATAATTATGATTATTGAAAATCTGCATTGTCTATATGATTAGCATAACTTTGAATTACATTTGTAACTATAGGTACATCACAACATCTTTGGTTTCCTGAAATCCCATGCCTTCTAGGTTGTATATAAAAACAAATGGTTAATTATTTTTTTATACATTTGAGTCAAAATGCATTAGACAAAATAAAATAAAAAATCAGACAGTTACCTTGTGTTCCTGGTGATTATTTGAAACTTAAAGAATTTATGTGAGAAATTATCTACTTTATGAATATTAGGAAGTTAAGAGATTCCTTAGAGGAGCTCAATTCCTTTTTCTTTTTTTTCCCTCTCTACTTGGACAACTGCTTATTTAGCTCATTTAATTATTAACTTTTCACATTTCCTTGTTCTCTTTTCTCTTTCTTTCTAGGTGTTCTCTTATATACTCATTGTGTACTAGGGTTGCACCCCTCTGCGCTTTTGATATATACAACATTACTTATAAAAAAATTTTAAAAAAAAGGAAGTTAAGAGATTTCTTATGAAAATTGCATGCTACTACTGTAATATTCCTATAAATTTGCAGTTTCAGTCCCTCACAATCCTTGGTAGATAATAAAATTAATGAGCACTGTAATATAACAAGAGTAAGTGTTTTAGCTTTGCCACCTCTGTCTTCAATTTAACAATAGTCAGTCATACTATAGTCCTGGTATTGATTGTACTTAAAATTTCCTGCAATATAACAGAAGGTTAAGAAGTTCTTTGACTGTTTGAGTGTGCAGGAGTTTGGTAGAGGAGAGGCTGGATTTAGAGAAGATGATGCTTGGGAATAGGTTCACTATTTGGGGTTAAATTGCCAAAACATTTAATTGATGCAACTGAGTGTATTGTACAGCAGAGAAATTAGAATGCTAAAGAGGGAGAAGTGCTGTTGTTAATTGCCAGATGACATATTAGCTCTCTTTAAATGCATGTTATCAATTGCCCTGGCACTATGTTTTTTCTCTGTAGCTGTTCTTAATGTGGTTTCTGAGCTATGCATCCACAGATATGTTGAGGTTGTGAATTTGTTGGCATAGTCAAATTGCATAGAACTTAGCTCATTCCCTGTATTCTTGTCTTTGTTTAGAAAAAAGAAATGGTAAATGTTCTATTGCTTTCATTATGAAGTTGTTCCAGATAAATTCTTCCAATCCTGAAATTTATTGCAATCGTATTGGTTTTGAGGAAATCAGAAGAAAATAGTTGAAGTTGCCCTGAACAAAACAAAGACAATTATTTTTCAGACCTTTTTGCTCCATGACTTAATACATATGTATTTTTGGATTGTTGAGAATTAGAAGGAAAAAGGGAAAAGAAAAATAAATGAAAAGAGTATAGCAGCAGTAACATTTGAGAGGAAAAAAAAGGTTATAAATAATCCATGTGTGAATTGGGTGTCACTTTCTGTCTTTTGTGGTTTATTATTTACTCTATGTTAGCCATAAGTTTTTTCTGATGATTTGAATGAAAAATAAGAACAGGTTTCCTTGTTATATATTTTGACATCAATAATGCAATGTATTTTGTAACCGAGGCTTTGGGAATTTCTCAGTTTAGATAAAGGTGAGCAAGAGATTTCAGTTTCAAGGCCGAAGTTTAAACCACTGCTTTCATATATTAGAGAAGTAAAGATTGGTGTAGGGAAAAGATGGGAAGTTTATGGAGGGAATAGAAAATTGAAAGTTTTTGTCTATTAAATTCAGTTCATAGCTGAGGAAAGAAAGAACAATGTGAAATTTGACTCTCTCAATTTGTCAGTAAAAATGAAGATAGCCATGGTTTGATCAGTATTGGCTGATGCTGACATTTTGTATATGCCTGCAGCAACTTACAGGAGAAGACAAACTATTGAGAAGATTGGGTTTTAATATTGCCTTTTCTATATGGGTGCCGGATTCTAGTCTATTGGAGATTTGTTCTTTCGGCTCTAATTGGACGATACGATCGAGCTTTTTGTTTGGATCTTTATGGTTTAGATGCTGATCCACAGGCATATCTATCAATAAAGGCTTCTTTTGAATACGATGCATACCTTTTCTGGGGAAAAAAGGTGCCATTCTTCACCTTTATGCCCTAATTCGCCCCAAGACCAAAATAATAAAAATAATAAAAAATATATTTAAATGAACAAAAATGAAAAAGAAAAAAAAGAAAGAAAGGGTACTATCTCAAAAAATAACAGACAAAATCAAGCTTACAGAACTAGTACTATAGACATTTATGATTTATCTGCAGCTTATTTACACAAAATGCCATGCCGCTCACTGTAGTACAACGAATACGTCAACAGCTGATAACTACTACAAAGTTCACCCAATGCGGTGGTTCCTTTCAAGAAATCCTTCCAAGACTACTTTCTTCTTGTACTCCTCAGAATCATAATCCTGATCGAGTGAATTTGGATTCTTTTCCACGACATCATCAGATTTCGTCACATTTCTTAAACGTGGCACGAAATAAAACCACGCCGACGTACAAAGAATGGCACATATCCGACCCCAAAACAACATTATTATTAAGGTTACCATGATAATAGACAGACCAACCAACGGGTCAAGTTTCTCGGCTGATCCATCTATTTTCCGGGCTGATTTCTTCACCGTACCTCGAGCGATCGTTGATGAGGGGTTTGCTACCCGTTTTGTTTCAAGTAAAGGCGCGGAGTGTGAAATCGCAGCGGGTCGAGTGGGCTTGGGCTTGGGCTCCGGTGAACCGGGTTGGCTGCACCCGGCTCTGATGGCTTCTATTTTCCGGCCGAAAGAGCACCGTTTTTGACACGTGTCGTCCTTGGAAGCATGATTCACACGATCACGTTTTTCAAGGATGATGTTCTGTGTTGGTCCGTATGCTGTCTGAAACAAAAAGTACCAACGTTTTTGTTCTTTTCAAAAACCCAAAAAAGGAAAGTTAACAAAAAGAGAGGCACCATGTGTATGATTAAAGAAAATACAAACGAACACAGATCGCATACCTCTTCACGTTTTTCCTGAGCGGCTTGATCTGAGGCAACTGGCACCACCACCGGAATCCGACTTGGCAGCTGATGATTGGTTACCCAAGCACGAGGCTTCGACGCCGTGAGCTTGTCGGACTTTGACTTCGACTTCGACTTCGACGCCGGAAGTTTGTTTTTCAGATTCGCTTTCTCTGACAGAGTGGCTTCGACCGGCACGGTTTTGGCGCCGGAATTCTTCATGCAGAACTTGGACGGAGAATACCAACGCCAACGCGTCTTCTTCTTCTGGCCATCGGATCGGGTAATCTCATCGGGCCTTTGGTCGGAATCTCCGCTAGAATATCCAAAGCAGCAGCGTAGGAAATGGGTGGTTGGGGATTTGGTTTGATGGGTTTTCTTTTGGGTTTTGGCCATGGAACCCGCAGAGAGGAATCGGCATGGATTAATGGGAAGACTACTGGCACGGTTGGGTTGGGTCACTATATCTGAAATTCCTGTAATAAATGTTGACAAAGAAATTAACAATTTTTAATCCGTAGATATTATATATATATAAACATTACATTTTGATTTAGTTAATTCGATTGGTAGTAAATGCATTGGTTTTGGAGGGACGACTTGGACTTGGTGGCTCAGTCGCAGTCTTTACACGTTTCCACCTTCTAGGTTGCCTTGTTCAACACCGAAGTTGCCAACTGGGCAGGCTTTGGCGCGTGAGTTGGTTAATGACCAGTGGCGGCTGGTACAGTTGGCGATTGGTGAAGTTTTTACTTGTCCACGTAGCATCTCAATTATGAGCCCCCTCCTCCTCCGTCCTTTTTGAGGAAGATTCTTTCATTAAAAAGCTCAACTTCTCGGAATCCCACGTAAAAGTAAAAGGGTCCCCAATACCGTTGAGCAATAATGATTATACCTTTGGGATTTCCGAAATGACGGTGAAACCAACGTGTAATATTCGAAATTACTCAACAAAAGAATAGAATTTCCATTGTTACGTTCTCTTTCCACTCGGTTATTATCAAAAGGATTATCAAAAACTAGCTATCACATCTAAGATCCTATGTTATCTGTTATTATACAAAAAAAAAAAAAAAATCAACCATATTAATTAATTAATTAATTATTAACCAGTCGATTTTTAATATCTATTAAATTTGAAGTGAATAGATATGATCAATGAGAAGGCACTTTTAAGGAGGGAGAAAAAAAAAAAAAGTTGAAACGGGAATCCACGTCTATTTGAAGGGGACCGAAAATAAAAAAAAAAGGCAACCTTTACACGTAACTCTTTTTTATTTTTATATTTCGTCTTTTCTTCTCCTTTAATTTGGTGGGTTCAAAATATATTACGTCTTGTACACCTCACACTAGCTCTCTAAAAAGGAATAGGATCCTCTCCAGTACATTTATGGATCGGAGAATATCCAGTTTATAACTAAGATTTATTCTTAAAAATTCTAAAGGCATAAATAAGATACATGTCCACTAACTAAATAATAATAATAAAATATTATTTTAAATTAAAAATTAAAAAATATTTTAAAAAACTAAGGGTGGCTGGCCAGACCACCCTTGCTGGCTTGGGGTGGCTTCGGCCACCCCAGATTGGCCGGTCTTCGGCCACCCCATGGCCCAATGGGGTGGTTCGGCCACCCTCTAGGGCCAAACGAATTTTTTATTTTTATTTTAGTTTGGCCGTTGGGGGTGGCCTGGCCACCCCCATGCTTCGGCCACCACAAACCGACGGACCACCCTTAGTTTTTTAAAAATATTTTGTTATTTTGTTATTTTTTATTTTTTTTAATCTAAAATAGTATTTTATTATTATTTTTGGTTAATAGACATATGTCTTATTTATGGCTTTATGATTTCTAAGAACAAATCCTAGTCATAAACTGAATATTCTCCAGTTCAAAATGAACTGGAAAATATCTTATTCCCTCTAGAAGTAGCTCATATTAATAAACCTTATCCGTTAACCATTTTTTTTTTTCATAAATTATCTTAAGCAAAATCAAAATTTCATACCTTAAACTGTGGATGGAGAGCGCAGGGAAGCTACATATAGAAAGGACAGAAACAAGAATACTATAAGTGGAAAGAAAACGAGGCAGGTTGAGGTTGCTGTTATTTTATTTTATTTTTTAAAAAAACATAAAAAGGACCAAGTTGCCAAATAATTCCACAATGGTAATTTCCTCATTTACAAGATTTAATCATGGATCATTTGACCAATCATTGTATTTTCATTTATTTATTTATTTTTGGTTCACAACTTGATTGATTTGTGAACCTTTTGAAATTATAATTAGTCTTTCATAATCATTCAAATGCGTGGAAATTTCTTGGCTGGAATTATTGGTAAAGTTAGATATATATGAAATGCATAATCAGGTCAAAAAACAAATATATATATATATATATATATATATATATATAAAATCCAATGAACCATTTTTTTAATAAATGAATTAGCCAATAATTTTGAAACATTATAAACACTTAAAAGGGTAGTCAAGGCGTAGGGGAATTAGCCATTTTGCTTGGTTCCAAAGGAATGACTTTGACTTTTCGCCGTTTATTATGTAGCCTCCGGTCAATTACGTTTGTTTTGTTCACTCAAGGACGGAAAATACTTTTGGTTATTTCAAAACGAGTATATAGATTCTTGTGATATGCTTTTTGTAACGAGATGATTATTTAATATAAATTTAGGTCTTTTTTTTTTTTTTTAGAGCTCTTGTGGAATTATAATTTTAGCCTCGAAAAAAAAAAAATTGTTTAAGAACAAAAAGACTTGATTTAACGGTACCTCTCATAACCATTTTTGGGGTGGCTTAAAACCGACTCATGGAGTAGTCAATTATCCTTATAATTGGTTTTTAAGGGGGTGTTTGAGCTACCTCATAGTTCAAGGATGGTTCGATTATTTCCAAAACCGATCATGGGGTGGTCAAACCATCCCATGACATTTGATCGAGATAATTTAACCACCTCTAAACTAACTTTTGAGAACAATCAACCTATCTCCCAATACCCTTTGAAATGGTGGACCACTCCATAACAATCTAAAAGGGTGGCCGAAACCACTAACATAAGCTTATGGGGGTGGTTCAATCACTCTCGAAATATATATATTTTTTTAAAATTTTTTTATTAAGGGTAATGTTGTAATTTACAATAATTATGTCAGAAAAATAGCTGAACATTTTACATATATATATATATATATGTGGAGGAATTATTTTGTTATGTAAGCATATATACCATATATATTTATATACTGATTTTGAAATCGTAGAAATTTATTTATTACAAGATAAAATTAACCATAACTTTTTCTAAAAGCTAGGAAACCCAACCTACCCCGTTAAAAAATGAGGCAAGGGCCATTATAACATAGCCGTCATTGGCCTACACTACTTTGGACTCTATATGTCCACGTAAATCCTACCAAGTAGTCTAAAGATTTTATAGGTCCCACAATTTAGATTCTTCTTGCTACATGACAACATAATGTTTATTAGTGCTCTGTAACAACCAAAATATCATACGACGCCAATCTACCCCACGAAGAGGATATATATGCTATATATAATATAAATAAAAATAAAAATAAAGCATTGAAATCATGAAATCCATTTCACTTATTATAAACATATTTTAAGTGAAACAGATTGAGATTTATAAACTCCTCGACGCCAAGTCAAGTGAATGAATTTTGAGGAATTCATTGCACTTCTTAAATTTAAAAAAGAATTACAACAAAATAAAACACAAATTGGACGAGCAACCCAAACAACGGCCCTTAAACAGCGAGAAGTTGGTAGGGAAGCTAAAAAACTATGAAAGGCCGAAGTACTAGCTAGATCGATAGTATGTCCTGGACCGCAAGTAAACTATAATCTAAAACATGTTTTCTCCACCTTAATTAAGAAATCAAATAGAAAGTGATAATTAATGAGTCCAGAAGGTATTTAATGACAATTGTGTAACTTAATTCATAAAAATAGATGCTACTCAACTGTATGTAGAATAATATTGTGAAATTGGGTGTAGGCAATGATAAACATAAAGACATGTTTTCAGGAAAACTTTAATTTAAAAAATAAAATAAAAGCATGGGCTTTTACCAAGTCATTTCGGCAAAAAAATATATGGCACAACATGGCGGCATATATTAAGGATTTGATAGAACGTCATGGGATATGTAATGCGAGCTTGTCGAATTAAAATCCTGCTGGCTGGCAGGGACAGAAAATCAAAGCTCTGACGTCGTGAGCCATGTCCCATGTCAACGCATAACGTGAATCACATGCAACCCTAGCAAGCTAGCTACATATTTTATGTCGCAATATGTGTTATAAGACATAGATTTTGTTTATGTATTTGGATTCTGATGATGATGCTGCTGCTGCTGTATTTTGTTTTTGTTTTTTAAAAAATGTTATTCGACTACACCTACCAATATTTGCCAAGATACTTCATTTTATGCATTGGCTATTCTCTTTTATGTCTTCTTCCTCTTCCAGCAATCTATCTGTCTTTTTTAAAGAAGAAAAAAAAAAAATTGTCAAGTGAAACTCACACTTGTTAACCAGTTGGACTAAGTTTTAAAAAGTAGACAGCTATGTATATATAGATAGTGGCCGGGTATAGACAATTGATTCAAAAAATGAAAGTGGTCGACATTTTGAAGATCTCCCAATTATTTATTTGGACTTTTTATTTCTCCATATATTTGATGTGTGCATCTAATGGTTTTTGTTAAGCAAATTTTTTAAGAATCAGTTGGTTGTGTGCCAAACTTGATATAATATGCCTGCAAAAAATGAAAATAATTTTTTAACCCCGGCCTGACTAAGCTCATGTTGCTTCTTGACAATGCAATTTTTCGGGGAGAGCCCAAGCCCCCCCGAGCCTTAAGGTGGTTACACCCCTGACACTGAGGGTGCTTGCTGACCCCTCGATTGTTGAAGCAATTGAAGACCAACCCTTCTGCCTTGAGTCCCTTGACCCTACAACTGGAAGTTATGTTTCTTTGGGAGGACACACTTAGGAGGAAAAGTAAAGGCTACTTTAATATATGAGAAATGTTATATTTATCAAATTTCCTACACGGACTCAAATATTTTTTTCCACTTTTTTGGTCTCTTTCTATTTTATTGAAGTGCTAGTGGTATGTCTGAATTGAGTTTTTAAAAATAATTTAAATCGGTTGAGTTTCAGATTTTGAGTTTGTGAAGGGAACCATTTTTTTCTTGTTCTTTGTCTACTTAATCGGTAGGAAACTTGTCTAGATTCATGTTTTTATGGGTTTTCATACTCTAAATGGTTTTATCCATCCTAATACGCAATGACTTTCATCAACTGTATTCGCAAGTGACTTCAACTGTTCTGGTCTCCTTTTAGTTTATTGAGGTACTAATTATCTATCTGAATCAAGTTTTCCGATTGAACTTGTATTTATCTTTTGTTTTGTTTTGTTTTTTTTCTTCGTTGTAATTTCCTTCGAATGAATAAATGAATTTTCTTACAAAACAAAAGAAATAGCGGTCAAACTTAGAATTCCTCTATCTCTTTTCTTGTAGACAACACCAAAAAGAACTTCAAGAGAATGTAAGTTCTAGATCTAGATTTTCCCTCCTCCTATTTCACAATAGCAGTGCTCGGTGTATTCTCTGTAAGTTATACCGGTCACTGTTTCAGATGGGTTGCTTTAAATCTAGTTTGTAGATCTAGATCCAAATCTAATCTCTTCAACCTTAAATCTGATTGTCTCCTTCGGCTAAAGCGTGTTTTTCGAAGAGATGTCTACGATACCGTACTCCTTCCCTGCTGCTTATGGTGTTTTTGTGTTTTGTTTTTTATTTTTTATTTTTTTTGTTTGTCCTAGCCTTCAGGTTGATGATGAATTTGTTATCCTGACCTTTGGGTTGAGGATATAGTAGATCGGTGTAGGGGCTTAACTTTCACAGCTGAATTTTTAGTTTCTAATATTTTTTTAAAATTTTTTAATTTTAATTTTAATTTTTTGTATTTGGGCTACTCATGCTAGATGTACGAAGCATATATATTCCTTAAATGTAATTGTACATGGGTAAGCGAAAGTTTAAAGTTATTTTTATGATTTTGTAACCTTCATAACTTTTGGTTATGAATTTAATCTTGTCAGAACTTTAATTTCATAAGTTTCATTTAAAAAAAAAAAAAAAAAAAACAAAGCGTTAGTTTTGACAAGTCAACGGACGCAAATGACGCCGAGGTTCTATTTCCACCAAAAAGCTCACGCCGTCGAGAATATTTTCTTTCACGTAATGACGCCAATGGGAAACTTCTTCACCACTCTGTATTCCCCATACCTACTCCCTTCGAGAAGGGCATTGACGAAGTGATTTCCTTCTGTTTTTTACTTTTTTTCCTCAAAAAAGTGTAGGAGGGAGACTGTGCATTACACCTAGATTGGAGCAAGTACAACCACTCTGCAATATTCTTATTTTTTGCACTTAGATATTAAACAAAAGCTAATACATTTTTTTGTAAAACAAAGATGGATCATTTTGCTTTGATTGAAATTATTATATCAACATTTTATTATAATTATAAGATAGAAATATAATTTTTAGCATTATTTCATTTAAAATTATTTAAATAAATATATGACGTTAGATAAAATGAACAAGTCCCTAATGAGCAACTTAATCAGCTGGGAATCATATCTTATGAAGTAGAGATCACTAAGGTGCATTTGGGATTGCGATTTCGCAAGAATAATTTACGTTTTTAAAAGATATCGTAAAACATAAGGCGTTTGACATTGTCATTTAAAAATTACTTAATTTAAAATAGGAAAAAAATTTGCGATTTCATTAAGCAGACTAGGGGTGCTTATTTGAAAAATGGCAAATTTAAACTAAAATCATGAATTTACATAACAAATATTTAATAAAAAAAATACTTTTTAACATGTTTTACCGAAAGCTTTTGTGATTTTAAAAAGTAGCAATTTCGAAAAAGCTATTTTTAAAATTACACTTATTGAAATCACAATTTCAAACACGCCCTAATTTGAAACCTCCTCCCCGCTTACGTGGACATGTAAAAAAATAATAATAATAAATAAATAAATAAAATGAAGAAAAACTTATATTGATCTTTTTTTTTTTTTTAATTGAAACAAAAACCCACGAAATACATAGGCGCGTGCCCACAAACACAGAGTCAGGGAGAGATGGCAAGGAAAGAGACGGTGAGGAACGCAGAGAAGCTGGTGGAGAGAGCCATGAAAGGGAACGATGCGTCTCACGACGCGGCGCACGTGTTGAGGGTCAGAGAGCTTGCCCTCTCCCTCGCACGTGAGGAAGGCCTCTTCTCCAACCCTGACTCAATGGAAATTGTAAACCACTCCTCTGTTCTCTACTTAGCTATGTAGTCTGTTTGCTTTCCAAGAAACTTGAGCAAAAATGAAGAAATGGTAGGAAAATAGAGACCTTTTGCTTCTTTTTGAATTGGGTTGTTAATTATGGTTTTGGTACACTCATTTGGCTCAATTAGTTTCCTTTATAGTGTTTTCTCGCAACCAAGCAGTGGGGGTCTTAATTTTTGTGCATGAGATCGTGGATGCTCAATTTATATATGCTGAAGGGATATGAATTTGTGGGTTTATGAGATTTAATAGAAGAGAAATGCTACATGTACTTCAAGGGTTTATTCCCAGCTGTTTACTTCGTGGCATTGAAAATCACCATTGAATTTGGAAGGATTAATCTATATACTTCACATCAATGGTGATTTTCACTGCCAGGGAGTAAACACTTGAGAATAAGCACTTGGAAAGTACATACAACATTTCTCTTAATAGAATGTTGTGGATGTGAGGAAGGTGTTCGATATTGGTGTGAAATATGGTGTGGCTGTTTTTACCTTTCTTAATAAAGAATGAATTTCATGACTGGTGTGAACTTTAATTTCCCACCTAATTGACAGTAGCTGCCACTTTTTTCTATTTGGGGTTACCATTTGTAATAATTGCAGCCTATGACTTTTTAGCATCCTTAGAAATGTTAATCTGTGGCATGATGGGGACATGTTTTGGATTCTCCTCTCTGTCAGAACATCATGTTAGGGAGTTCTTGGAGAAGTAGGAAA
Source organism: Corylus avellana (assembly GCF_901000735.1). Lineage (NCBI taxonomy): Eukaryota > Viridiplantae > Streptophyta > Magnoliopsida > Fagales > Betulaceae > Corylus > Corylus avellana. The sequence goes on along the minus strand of NC_081544.1, from coordinate 30,207,486 downwards.
AATGATCAAATAGCAGTCTTGGCAATGAGTAGTTCGTGAGGTCTCAAAACCAATTTTCAAGCTGCCCATATATATGATTGTTTCACATTTGTTCGTTACTTTTTTTTCTAGATTGACAAATCACCCTGTCCCCTGCCAATATGTGTGTCTTTGGTTGACACTAGAACTATTACCTGTTTATGTTGCACATACTTAGCTCTATCGTTCATATTCCTCAGTACGACACAATTTAAAGAGAACTTCAGAATGCTTTTGAAAACTTTCAATTAGCTAGGAACACAACATAAGGTACAGTAGATAGTGAGAGATTTGAAAGGCAAGTGTAGGACTCAACTGCTCCATTATGGCTATATTACCTTCTTGTCATATCCTACCATCAAGTAGGATGATTTGGTAAGCGGGAGCTGTCATCTTGAATAATCAAGAAATTGAGCTGGTATGAATTGAAACTTGTAACATTGACGCTAGCATTCTTTTTGGTAATGGCTCTTGTTTCTTATAAGAGAAATGCTACATGTAATTCCTAGTGCTTACTCCTTGATGTGGCAGTAAAAATTACTATTGGATTTTGAAAGGGTTAATATGTATATTTTACAACAATGGTGATTTTCATTGCTACATCAGGGAGTAAGAACTTGGAAATACATTTAGCATTTCTCTTCCTATAATAGCACAATTTTGAGAGTTTTTATTTTTATTTTATTTTTATTATTTATTTATTTATTTTTAAATATCTTCAGCTCATCCATGCATTGCTTCTTTTATTTTATTTTTTCAAATTTGCCTTGACATCTTTCTAAATCCTAATTTTTTCCTTGGCAGGTAGAGCTTGCTGCACTTCTTCATGATATAGGTTATTACTCCTCACTCTCCTACTAGCAGACATTCTTTTTATTCTAAATTATGAATGTGGTGTAGGTGGTTAGTTGTACCATTACTTATAAAAATAAAAGTACAACAAACATCCATATGTACCCAAATATGTACAATTTTTATTTCCCGCATAATTTAAATTGTTTTCTTTTCGTTTTCTTCATATGTGCGTGTGTGGGTGCAAGGTTAAAACACATAAAAACAAGAAAACATGTGTGCATGTGCGCGCACACATATATTGTAATGTGATCCTATGAAGCTACTAATCCTTTTAATTATTGGTTGCTGCATGCAGGTGACTACAAATACTTGAGGTTTGTATTTCTATTGCTTGCTTAATGTAAGAAACTGGTTCTTATTTTGCTTCAAAATGCAAAAAAGGCTGTTGGTTAGGATTTAATAAATTGATACTTACCAATGAGTTTTCTTATGATTATCTTTAGTGAATTAGTGCTCAAAGACGTGCAATGTATTATTGAGGTTTTGTGACCCATTTTCTACTACTGAAGGTTATCATTTTTATTTTGTTGTTGTGGTTTTCAACAAATGGCACACACAAGGATTTCTAACTCTGATTACTTTATGCTTAATTACACTGGACAAAGACATAAATACATATGTTCACTAATTAATGCAGACACATTTAAAGCTGTATCCCCTCAATTGTACTCCATTATGATTGTTATGCTGTGAAACTCATGTTTGTCTGGGTAAAACATGGCTTTGAGTTTTTGACTTTCCAATTTGTAATTTTTTTTCTTCCAGTTTTGGGTTTTAAGTTATTTATTTATTTACTTTTCATTTAGTTTTTTTTCCCCCTCTTTCTGTGATCTATTAGCTGCTATTGTGACATGTAGAGATCCATCTGAGGAGAAAATTGTTGAAAATTTTCTCGAGCAAGAGTGCATAGAGGAGCACAAGAAGATGAAGATTTTACAGATTGTCAAGGGAATGGGTCTGTTCTTTGGAGGCTATTGTTTGTGACTTCTAAATTTTAGCTCTTGTTTCAATTTATTTTCTTCTTATTTTGGTACCATCTCAAGTTTAAGATTATGACAATAACTAAGCATATAGATATCAAGTCAGGTTCTATTTTTTATGGTAAAACTACAGGTGAATAATTTTGAAAATTGTTAAGCTATTGTAGTCTATTTTGTTCCTGAAAGAGGAAAAAAAAAATGAAAAAGGTTGTTATTTAACATATATGAAGTATGCATATTCTACTTGTTCCATCGAATATTTACTAACTTGTAGTCTAGATGGAATTGGTCTTTTGTCATTGTGATAAATTTGACAGCTGTCAAACTTTTTGAGTATATGTGGTTATGATTGTGTCATATTTTATGGTTCTGAATCTAGATCATCTGTCATGCATAATGTTGGAGAAGAGATGGATTCTTGTATGATTTAATCCATCCTTTCTGATTTCTGTCTCATTAGTTCTAATATTCTCCCTCTACAACAATTAGTTTGACAGTTGGACTTTGTCATATTCTTGCACACTATTTTTTGCAGAATAGCCTTGTATTATTACTGAAAAGAATAGACATGACATTTGAAACACTCAGCACTGGCTATGATTTTCCTGATACTCTTAGCGTGTATTATATTTTTGGAGCCCCCCAAAATGACATTGGGAAACTTTTTTTTTTTTTTTTCCTGGCATTAATTGTTGAATAATCCTTGCATGTAATTGTCCACAGTATCCACAGTATCCTTTTTCTTTTATATGAATACCTGATCTTAGTTTGCAAAAACTAGACTTTGGGGGGAGGCTTCATTTAAATTACATAGAACATATTACTGGTTTTAGTAGGAGTTTAAGGAATATGAGCCAATGGAGTGATTTGAACAAACCCTTAACCACATGGACTAATTTAGTAATTTTCTCTAAATTTTATGGACTAATTAGTGATTGCCAATAAATTCCCATGAGCACTATCTTTTGAATAAATGTAGATTTGGTGCAAGAGTATTCTGTTAGTACGCAACAGAGTGACTTGAACATTATTCTTACTGACCAGAGTTGTGTTTACCCAAAGCTTCTGGTTGGTTTGGCTTATGAACATATCAGTCGATACAGTAAATGTTCTGTGAATGTATAATTATCCAAGTTCTGTGACATGACATGCACATTTCTTTTTACACCCAAATCCCCCCCACAACACACGCATTACTTAGCTGGCCCTGGTTTCTTACAGTCCCTCTCTTTTTGTAGAAATATTTCTTTGCATATCAAACTTTTTCTTATCTCTTTTGCAGCATTTTCCCCCTGCTCTTTGATAGCAAATCTCTCTCTCTCTCTCTCTTACACACACACACAGAGGCAAACAGACGTATCTATGTTAATATTAATCATTGCATTCTATTTGGCTGTCAAAAGGAAATCATTACATGATTTTGTATGCCAGTAAATCATATGGATGCTTAGGAATAAAAGGAAGTTTATAGTACACTTTCTCACATCAAATAATTTTTCCCTAGAGCCATCTTCAAAGATAAATCATGAAGCTTATGTTATTTTTCCTTATTTTTGTTCAGATTTCTTGGTCATTGTCATAAGTATGAATTTCCTCCATTTCTTGTCGCAGTGTGCACATTTTATGTTTAAATTCAATCACAATTCGGAAATTTTAGGTGTATAATACCTCATACATCTTTGAAGAATTTTATTTTAGCTTTTAACATTATTTTACTCTATCTAGTAATGCTTCTAGTTTGAAGCACCTTTCTATCAGTTATTACCTTCTGTTATTTGTTGAAACACATTATATCCTAATATGAGCATTAAACTTCTGAAAATTTTGCTTCTTTTAACTCTTTACTATAGTTTATATTTTTCCTGCAAAAGTAATTAGGGCAGATGTACCTTTAACTTTTCAGGTTTTAAAGAGGAGGTTTCCGGGCTTGCAAATGGTGAACTTTTTCCAGAATTTGGAATTGTGCAAGATGCTGATCGTCTTGATGCAATTGGTGCAATTGGTAATGTGCTCTTTTGTATAAATGCATCCATATTATCCTGGGGTAGCTACTTGAAAAGTGAGCTGTACATTAAGATACATGTGTGCATAAAGATTTTCTCTTTGTTTATTTAATGTGCTTGTTTCTTTTGCTGATTTAATTCAACTTGTCACGATGCCATTATTTGATACTGCATTACACACTGGAAGAAATTCTTTATTGACAAGCTATGCACAAATCTAAAGCTGTCTCTCAATTTCAGGTATTGCTCGTTGCTTTACTTTTGGTGGAAGTAGGAGCAGGGTGCTACACGATCCTACGATTCAGCCTCGATCAGATTTATCCAAGGAACAGTACATGAAGAAAGATGAGCAGACTACTGTGAATCATTTTCATGAGAAGCTTCTGAAGCTGAAGGATTTGATGAAAACCAAGGTAAAAGCAAACTTGCCTGCCCAGGTTTTCTTATCATTTGTGTGCTTAATATGAACTTACAACACAACAGATGCATGTGCATTATTAGACTTGTATACATTTATGTTCACTATATAAATTCAGGCTGGGCAGAAGAGGGCTGAGAAAAGGCACAAGTTCATGGAGGAGTTTCTAAAGGAGTTCTATGAAGAGTGGGATGGGAGAGCTTAAAAGAGAAACCTGTTGTTACTGTCAGCAATTTGATCCTTCAATTTAACACAATAATGAAATGATTTGATTTCCTAGTTCTTTTACATTCCAACAACACACATGGACAAAACGCCAATTATGTTTTGGATGAATGGACTTTGCATGTTATTGAAATGGTAATAATTCAGAGTGCCATAATTTTTTTAGCTAAAACTATGAATATTTTTTGTTGTTGGAAAGTACATGTACGTTCAACACGGATAACACATGAACTAGACAATTGTAGTTGGCATTAGTTGCATGAATTAGCCAAAGCTCAAACTACCACCAAATTAACAGTATCTCTCATACTTTTAATTGGGACATTGTCCTTCTTAAACTATCAAAAAAATTGACAATGTTCTTCAAAGCTAATAAAAAGACTAACTTTTTTGAATTTTATTAAGGGTATTTTTGTTATTGAGGGATATTTTCAATTTTTTGATAGTTTAAGGGTAGTTTTAAAAGGGGTACGTGGACTTTCTAAAAATTATATATATATATTGCTTAGTTGCGAGATATGAAATATTATTGATCCATCATCCATGCCGTGTTTGATTTGATAATTAGTTTTTGGGGCAAATGAGTGAAGATATGGAATATTATGGGTCCATCATCAATGCCGTGTTTGATTTGATATTTAGTTTTTGGGGCAAATGAGCGAATGGTACTTTTAATTGGTAGCTCACGCGGTTTGGGGGGGGTGGTTTATCCAACTTTACCCGGCCAGTTCTTTTTTTGTTTGTTGAATTTTTGAGCTGCTTTCTTTCATGAGATGCCATCTGTCGTCCTTGATGGCCATCTCCTTAATTCTAAGCTCGTCAAATGCTCATCGGAAGGAAGAAGTATGTTTTCAACTTTTTTTTTTTTTTTTGTCTTTGTCTTTACTTTTCAAACGAGAAAAGGGATCACGAGGGAGGGTTTTTCCCATTTTTATTTCAAATGGGAGATCAATTGGAAATACTTCTAAAACACGAGGTAAGAAGTGACCTTCAAAAAATATATATACTCTTTGAAGAAGAAAGCAGATTACTAATTAACTATCAAATTATGAAATCCATTATTCAAATGTATAAGGTTGCTAAACACATAACCAAACTGCAACCTTCTGATCATTCTCTCTCACTCTACAGTATTTCATCATTTTTCTTTAGTATATGTTGATCTTGATCATATGTATATATATAAAAGAAGAAAGAAATAGAAAGTCATGATTATTGACACCTCCATTAAAACATCCATTAATATTTATTTAATCTTGAAGTAGTTTTGAAGCTCGGACTCGTCACGCCTATGAAGATTCACCTTCAACCCATGCTTCATGTACATCGTCAACGCGAGCTTTGGTAGCACTGGGTGATTCTCCACCACCTTGACACGATACCGATAAATGATGGAGGCGGCAACGAATTTCATTTGATAGTAAGCAAAATCCTTTCCCAAACAAAGGCGTGGGCCGCCGTTGAAGGCCGTGAACTTGTACGCCGATTCGCTCATATACCGGCCATCTCTCAGCCATCTCTCCGGCTTGAACTCTCGGCAATCCATTCCCCATACGCCTTCCATCCGCCCCATTGCATAGATTGCGTATATCACTTTTGTTCCTTGTTTTAGCACCGTCCCATCCGGAAATACATCATCTTCAACAACCTAAATTAATAATGTTGAGATAATTAGAAAATAATAATAATAATAATAATAATAATAATAATGTTTAGTTTAATTCTTTTATTTTACTGTTATTTCGTAATTTTGAATAGTCCACGTTCTTTTTAAAGTAGGCCATGCATGCAATTAAAGCATTGGGGTTAGGTTAACGATAATTTGACCCAATATATATTACATCTATGATGGTTGTTCTTATCTTTTCCAGTTCTCCAAGTACAAAAGCAATTTACGCAAATTAAGAATTTTTTTTTTTAATTATCTATTTTACAAATATTATGAATAATAAAAGTCCATGAAATGGATATTAATTTCTTCGTTTATAAAATTTATTCATTAGCTACTTGCCTCCTTGTGATCCACCGGCACCGAAGGATACAACCTGAGAGCTTCCGATAGAGCGGCATGCAAATAATCCATCCTCTTTATCTCCTCCGCTCTAAATATCAACGGACTTTTGCTCTCTCCCCTTTTGACCTCCTCTCTTTCACCAACCATCCCGCAAATCTCTGCAAGAATTCTCTCTTCCACCGCCGGATTCTGATCAAGCAGCCAGAAAAACCAGCTCAATGCCACCGAAGAAGTGTCTCTCCCGGCAAGTATAAAATTCACGCAAATATCCCGCAAGAACTTGTCCGAAAAAGGTTGTCCATCCTCGTCTTTCAGTCCCATAAACACCGTCAAGAGGTCCGACCTGTTATTATACGTGTCGGGTCTCATGATGAATAAAATTATAAAAAGTGTTACATATTTTAAATTTTCTTTTCAAACGATGGATCATAATTTCATGAAATTTATTATTTTGAGTGACATATCATTTGAAAATTAATTTTTGAAATAAAATTTTTGAATGTTTAGCATGAATAAATAATATATAATTTCAATGAATAAATAACCTTTGCTTCTTAATATCGTGGCATTGCAAAGAGAGCTCCTTCTTTCTCGTCCGAATCACGTCGTCGGCAAACTCGTCCACTCCTTTTATCGACATCTTCAGCTTCTTCTCCGTCCCGACGTTGAAATGCCTCATGGCCTTCCATACGCACGTGGGCATGACGAAGCGGAACACCGTGGCTTCCGTCGCGTCCTCAAAGGCTCTGGCAAACGGTATTTCGGGCGAACCCGGGTTTAAACACCCGGGATCCGCCCCGAAAGCTATCATGCAGACGTTATCAAAAGTCAAGCGTAATAAGATGTCTTGGAGATCAATGGGGATGGACTGTTTGACTGAGTTCTCTAACACGGGCAAGAGCCTGGAGTGGACGAGTTCGAGCAATGACTCGATGGTCAACTGCCGGAACTTAGCCGAGTGGAATTCAATGCTCGCCGTCTTCCTTTGTCGTTGCCACGTGTCATCGTCGGCGCTGAATATCCCGTCGCCGAGAAGATCACGAACGGTGTCTCTGAAATACGGCCCTTTTGGAAAGTTGGGGAACTTGGACTTGAGAAGATGTTCCAAGTTACGGGGGTCTGACGTCACGACGCAGTTGAGACTACTAAACAAAGGGCCTTTGAATCGAAACGTTCCGTTTTGATGGCGAAGAATGTCGGTGAGCCAGTCGTACATGTTGGTTCGAAGGCCGACCGCCAAGGAAGGTAACATGCCGAGGACGGGCCAAACGGGTAGGCCTTGAAGCTTCTTTTGCCTTAGCGAATGAATGGCTACGAAAACAAAAAGAGCGAGGAGAAGCTCTAGGATTTGGAAATCCTGCAAGAAAAAGAGCCGCCGGAAAGTGAAGTATCCGGCGACAACTTCATCGGAAGAGGAGGAGGAGGTGAGGTTGCTAGGGGTGATCATGGTGTTGGGATGATAGGTAATGTGAAAGTGCATGCGCTTGTCACGTTTTATATATGGGGAGGAATGGGATGGTACTTAATTGCTTGTGTTTCTTGGCGTGCATGATTTTACCCAAGCGTACGTTATGATCATTTGGTGAGCTGAAATATTGTGTGACTACCCAACAGGTCATTATGGTACATATTCTTTCTTGGGCTATAGTGTTCACCTCGGGAGCTAGTGTTTAATTAATTTTTATAGCTTGGACAACTTGGGAATGTAGGGCACAATTTGGTTGACACCTTTTGTGCGTAGGAACAATGGTGGGTGCGGCTGATAACCTAAGTGCAACTATATGTTGATATATACAGTTTAAATTTCCCAAGTTTCCAAACTCGCCTTATTATATTAATTCTTTTCAAAATAACCATTATATATATATATATATATATATATATATATAGAGAGAGAGAGAGAGAGAGAGAGCGAGAGAGAGAGAGAGAGAGAGAGATACTGTGGGTGGAATTAAGTTGATCACCAACACATGACAATATGTGGGAGAAACTTGGATAGATGGCTAAAACTTTTGACCCTTTCACTTTCACGGGCTGTAATTAAGTCTTCAACCCAGTTGAGTCGTTGGCTCATTTCTTGTATTTTCTTTTCTGTTTTGATTTCATATCAGGTTGACGTACTCAACCACTAAACTTGTGTGTTAAGTTTGGTTTTGATCAATTAATTATATTATACTAATTACTATATATATTCTTTGCAAATGGGTTGGACTAGTATGCATTGGTTGGTGGTTGGTAAGTTCAATTCAGGTTATCAAGTATTAATTAGACCAAAAAATAGAATAAAATAAATCAGTTTTCTGGCTTGCGTACGTAAGGGATCCTAGAACCAAAAATAAGTGGACAGTAGTATTTCAAAAAAGACAAAAAAAAGATAAGAAAGAAAAGGTGGACACTGATATGGACAGCCAGACAGACAGGTATTGATCTGGCAGATTCTGAGGCTGGGAAACGTATGTATTCTAGGAACCAATATTTCTGAAAAAGAGGAAAAAAAGAAAAGGCATATGCAGATACTGATTAACACACACTTGGGAGTTGCACGCTGCATCTTACCTAATTCAATTCCAGCTTCACATATTGTAGTGTGTATAATTGACAAGTGAAAAATACAGGCAGCTAAGAAATCCAGCCATCTAAATGTTAAGTTCAGTATGTATGTTTGTTTCCACGACGTAAAATGTTTTCTGTTGAAAAATGTTGTTAATTGAAATTGTTTATACTAATGATAATTTAAGTTAAGGTAACGTTTGTTTTGGTGTAAAACATATTTTGACGTTTGGCTCGTATAGGAAATTAGTAAGTATTTTTTATATTTTTATTCAATTATATTAACCTATAAATATCAATTTTTATTCACAATATAAAAATATTAATATAAAAAAATTCAAGAGGTTTGGTTGAGACTACCACATTAGCATTGTAAGATAGTTGTTAGATAAGAATATAATTTCTAGCTAGCATTACTCTTTCATTAATTTCATATAATATGAGGAGTTGCAAGGAAGAGAGAGACAACGAAGAAGAGAGCGTATATGAATGTATAGAAAGCATTCAGGAGTGGAATTGAGATTCATATATATCAATTGTTTGCTCATATTTCTTAAAATTTGGGCAGGCACTTATGATAGGGTACTTGTGAAGCCCTGGGGCAAGTATTTGGATAGCCCGAGACTTATTCGGGCAGGTAGACCTCATAAAGGATCAATTCTCTCACAATTGTCTGCCCGAAAAATGTGTTAGAGAGCTGCAAAAAATAGTTTGTACAAATGAGAAGCATTAAAATTATTTTCTTTAATCAAGTGAAATCATTTTTAGGTTGAATAATATTTTGGGTAACACCCAATACTTAAAAAATAAATAAATTTATATCACAACATGCTATATATATATATTAAAATGAGAAACATTCCATACTCATTCATTGATAAAAGGTCACGAACAAAAGCTCTTATAAATAGAGCAAAAAAAACTCTGAAAGCAAATCATCGCCGAAGCTAAAGTTACAGACGTCAACAACATACCAATCAACCATAACAAAAAACATCCGCTAACCCATAAGTATACATCGAGTTTAATATCAGATCTGCACCAAACAGACACCATTCAATGCATATGTAGCTAGCGCTTATTCTCCGGCCTTTAGAGCAAAACTTCCATGCCAAAATTCATCCTCCTCGACCCGAAAAGCCAGAATAACGTTCACATCCACAACCCAAAAGTTCTAGACCAAAATATCACAACATGCTATAGAGAGCATAGAGGGGTTGAAGTGTGCATGCCATAATTAAGCTCCATCAGATCCCCATCTACATCTAATTTTATGGAGGAGATCGGACGTACGTACGATGCACCTGATCGAAGTAACAGTTTAATAACTAGCTACTAAATAGATATCATATTTTAATTTAATTTAAAGATTATTATTTACGAAATTATAGAATCAGCAAGTGTCTTAACTCTTAAGGTGTGAAACTAATTTGTTAGCTAGAAGTTTTTCACGCCAAATTTAATAAGGGTGGGGTCGTTTTTTAGATATGCCATAATGACAATGAAGTACGTAGTCACTTCAATTTATAACTCAACTAAAAAGATTATATTTATTGAAGAAATTTTATTTTTCTAAATTAAAACCTAGCTAATTAATGTGAAAATCTGTCGGTTGCTATCATATAAATTCAGTATCTAATGGGGGATAACTTGAATTGGATTATTAACCGTACCTTTCAATGATAGGAACATTTGGATCATATAACATGCAAATTAAAAGCTTAGAGTTGGGCAAATTAATAAAAATCTATACGGCTAAAGAATCCATGGAAGAGGAGTTTTACAAAGCTCTACATAGTATTAAAATAAATTGGGATGTAGCGATAAATAAAATTAAGAAGCAGATGAACGTATGAATCATTCTTAGATGGAATCTGTAGAGCAAAAAGTGTGGTTAAGGTGTGGGCGTCGCAAAAGTTCGTAAAATTTTGCAGAGATCTAAAGCTCCAACGTGTCATGATGATTGAGAGAGATACATTAGAAATAGTACACGCTATGTGAAGGGATGGACGCTGTTGGAGCAAGTGATATTAGAGGATGCAAAAACTATGCTGCATGCAAATAGGGATATGGACGAAACGGCTCACTAGTGAAAGCAGCAATTCTCTCATTCTTAGAGCAAGTGTGGATGGAAGAATATATATATATATATATATATATATTGTATTTATTTGAAATATAATACTTTCTATTAGATTTTTTGAACACAACGTTTTGGGTTTTGACTCCCATATATAAATCAATGAGAGAAATTATCCTTTATTTATAGTAAACCCACATGCAATTCATGAGTTATTACATGTTACAATACACTTATTAAAACTTTAAACCTCAACAATTTTCCATTATACGTTACAAACTTTTCTACTTCTAAGTGATTTGTATTTCACGTAACTTCTCATTATTACTATAACTCCTATGACTTTTGTATAGTTTTCTCTGAATATTCTTCTTATCCTTCAAGAATTTGTACTTCCTTGATTTCAATGGAAGTATGCCAAAATATATATATATTGTTATGAGACTTACAAAATGACCTGCTAACTTGTTCTGAAAATAATAAACATGTAAGCAGTGCCGCAATGGGTTTTTTTTTTTTTTTTTAGGTGGGGTGGGTGGGGTTCATTTCTGGGTGTCAAAGCTCGTGGGCATCGCGTAAAACACGAAAATTTTGAGATCATACTTCCACCTGTCTATATATATATATAAATCTCGATTTAGTATTAAAATGCAAAAAAAACAAAAGAAAAATATAAAAGAAAAAACAAGGGTGTTTCCAGTTCAGAGGTTGTCCTCCACCCCCTTACTGACATTGCCAATGATCAACCAGATATCCCCAGAATGATTAATTGCTTCTTTTCTTTTTTTTTTTTTTTTTTTTTTTTTGTTTTATCTCTCTCTTTATTATTATTATTATTATTATTTTATAATAATATATAGTGGACAAAGAATTAGTTGGGATGTTTCATGTTTATCTTCCTGACCATACCCCTTCATTTAAAGCAGCATCTAGCAAACATTAATTAAGCATTGGGTACGGTCCAACCAAGCATATCTCCTAAAACATGCTTCTTTTACAATTACGTGCATTATATCTGACCACAAAAAAGAACGTACATAAATAGTCCTTATTATTATTTTATAAAAGTGGTAGTAATTCCCCGTTAATCTAGAATATTTGGAGAGGATACTTGTAATTTGGAGGCCGGTGGCCATCAAAAGGAGATGGAGGGTATAATTTTGTGATAAATGTGTATGGGTAGAGAGTCTTTTCATGTTACCTGAGAGGAGAACATATGTACGTAACATGCAAGATTATAAGCACATATGTAATATACCTCAATCTCTATTTAACAAACACATATAGCTATACTACTTGAAATGCAATCCTTTCAACTGAAAGCCGACCTACAAATTACAACTTTTATATATATATATATATATATATATATATATATATATAGTTGTAGATTTTCTAGGGATCTGAACATTAATGGAACGCCAATTAGGATCTCTCTCGATTCATGTAAGAAATACAAGAAGTTGTACAAATTTAATATTTATTATATGTTTTATTGATGACCATCAAAAGGAGATCACATGGAGGATATAATTTTGTGATAAATGTGTATGGGTAGAGAGTCTTTTCATGTTACCTGAGAGGAGAACATATGTACGTAACATGCAAGATTATAAGCACATATGCAATATACCTCGATCTCCATTTAACAAACACATATAGCTATACTACTTGAAATGCAATCCTTTCAGCTGAAAGCCGACGTACAAATTACAACTTATATATATATAGTTGTAGACTTTCTGGGGATCTGATCATTAATGAAACCCCAATTAGGATCGCTCTCGATTCATGTAAGAAATACAAGAAGTTGTACAAATTTAATATTTATTATATGTTTTATTGATGATATAGTTACTACATTTACATTATAAGATTATTTAATGTTACTTCTTTTTAACTATAGCTATTATTTTGTTGATCAATAAAGGAAGTGGTTTCCTGATAATTGGTATGCATGCATTGGGTTACAACAAATATTTCTATAAGATACAATAGAGCTCATAATACTTTTGTAGAGAAGCATGCTAAGATCCAGTATTAGAGATACAAATCAGTGAAAAAAATTTCCGTCAAGCTGGTGGTAACGGCCGGAGTTATGTTATGAGCATGTCGGTTTCCGCTCCTATTAATTTTGATGGCAGTCTAGCTCACTATCAAAAGAGATAAGAGAACCAGAGGTATTAGAAATAATGAGGACAATTTTCGAATTAGACAGATAAAGAATCTATCATCTATTAGTATAAACATATCCAAATTAGGAAAGAACCAGTACAAAAACATTTTGTAATGTTGTGTACTAGCTGGTTGGTAAATAAGTAGCACTTTTTGTCCCTTCATTTTCTATATCTATTCGATTTGCTAGCTAGTTGCGAAATAACTAGCACTTATTGCCATTGCAGTTTATATTCCACTTGCTAGTTGGTAAATAAACTTAAATTCTCAACTCCATCTGCAGCTTCCTTTAATTATGTTATGTTTGAAGCATGGAGTTCATTTATACTTCAATATTCTAACCAGCGTTCTATCATTCAGATTTTCAATCGTATAAAAAATTAACAGCTTTAATTTGGAGGCATGCATACAAATACATCCAAAAAAAAACATATTTTGTTGCGTCGTTAGAATATTGGTTCAAAGGTGTTCTTGGGGTTGATAGATGTAATAAAATGAAGAAAAAATTGAAATCAATCCTTAACAAATTATATGATCACTACAACTCTAGAGAGAGTTCATTTCAAGTTCCACATAGTATTGGATTGCTTCAAGGTTCCTCAATGAAAATAGAAGAAAGTGAGAATGCTAACCTCTACTTCATTAATAGGTTTCATAAGTACTTAACTTCTAAAAGTGATATTGAAAACAAATCGGAGATGGATCGATATTTGATGGAGGATGTTGAAAAAGCGAATGCGAATTTTGATATTTTAAATTGGTGGAAGGTGAACTCAACCAAATTCCCAATAGTTGCCAAAATAGCCCGAAATGTGTTGGCTATTCCCATTACAACAGTTGCTTCAGAGTCGGCTTTTAGTACCGGAGGACGTGTGTTGGATCATTTTTGAAATTCATTGGCCCCAAGTACGGTTGAAGCATTGATATGTGCACAAAATTGGTTAAGATCAAAGCCCATAAGTTCTGACTTAGATATGGTTGATGATGCTGAAAGTTATAAGCTCGATTCAGGTCAATTTTTTCATCATTTATTCATTTTAGTTTGCTTAATATATTTTGCTATTTACAAATTTCATTTATCGGTTTCAATTGATATTGTAATGTTTTTTTTTTTTTTTTTTTTTTTTTTCATTCTTTGTAGAAGTAACTTTGAAGAACATCAGCATTTTACTTAAGGATGATTAGTGACTTGAAGTTGAAGTTGCATTCTGGATGATTAGTCATTTTACTTTAAGTTGCATTTTGTTGGGTTTTGTTGCTTTTAGTTTGAAGTAATGAATTTTTGTTGTTGCTTTGATGTAACTATAAACTATGGGTGTTAAGTAATTTTTCGGTTTGTTTTTTTCCTCATCTTTTTGAAGTTACTTGAGGATGATTAGTGACTTGAAGTTGAAGTTGCATTATAGATGATTAGTCATTTTACTTTAAATTGCATTTTGTTGGGTTTTGTTGCTTTTAGTTTGAACTAATGAATTTTTGTTGTTGCTTTGATTTAACTATAAATTATGGGTGTTAACTAATTTTTCGGTTTGTTTTTTTCCTCATCTTTTTGAAGTTACTTGAGAATGATTAGTGACTTTACTGACTTGACTTGAAGTTGAAGTTGCATCCTGGACTTGAAGTTGAAGTTGTATTCTGGATGATTAGTCATTTTACTTGAAGTTGCATTTTGTTGGGTTTTGTTGCTTTTAGTTTGAAGTAATGAATTTTTGTTGTTGCTTTGATGTAACTATAAACTATGGGTGTTAAGTAATTTTTTTGTTTGTTTTTTTCCTCATCTTTTTGATAAAAAAAGAAAGCTAACTATATTTTTATGAAAGCCAAAATATCATTTTTATGAAAGATTGAAAGCCCAAAAAATAGCCAATAAAAAGCCAAAATATCATTTTTAGGCTTAGACCCAACAAAAAGCCCATATTTTGGTTCAAAAATAATAGAAAAAGCCCATATAGGTGTGGCCTTTTGGGCCTAGTCCAAAAAATTGAAAAAAAAAAATTACAAAAATGCCATGCGAATAAACCCGAC
>NC_081544.1:30189880-30192043 GCF_901000735.1 Corylus avellana | reverse complement strand
TGGTAGGCGGTCGATTTTTTTTTTTTTTTTCAATTAACTGACTTAACTCATTTTTCAAGTGAATTTGAATTTTATTTATTAAGTTTTCTTATTATTTTGTCCAAATAATTCGTGGTTGTCCTTTTGGTAACTAAGTGTTCTATGAATTTACTTTTTCTTTTTATTTATAAAGCATATGCTTTATTAATCGTGTAGTTACAATAAGATTTTCATAAATCTTAACATAAAAACTTATAACCAACTATTAACCGACCTTCACCACACAGACGGAATAATACCCATCCCTAATTAATCGTTGAAACCAATCAAAAGAGCTCGGAGATCTTTCTTGGTAACTGATTCAGGCTTAGTGGCAAACATAGCGTGACTCTGCCCCTAGTACTTCTATGTCCTACATTCACGATATTCATCATCGATTACGGCGATATGATAGAGGCAAAGAGATCGAGCTTCAGACCACGAACAAAAAGATAAGGGCACGCAGTACTACTCTGTGAAATGAAGGATATATAATCTTCGCATATCAAGGGTAATATTGCCATTTGGCGCCATTGGTAATAATGGGTATTCCTGACATTTTTCTTACAAGTTTGGGGCATTAATCGCAGTTAACAACTTAACATCATTTGTTTAGCGTTAATACGGTCAGATTTGTCATCGTTTGTCATCATTATTGATTAGGGTAACTCGAGGGCATTTTGCAAACAACATCCTCTCATCCAATTATTAAAGCTGCTTTAATAATTAGAAAAAAAAATTATTAAAGGTACTTTAGCCTTTCTGTATTAACCCATATATATATGTGAATCACAAGATTCACAAGTGCATTTTTGGCCATTTAATGGTGGTTAATTATGTCAATCCAACATGTAAAATCAGGGCAAGTTGGCACTTTAAGTAAGAAATGTCACCCAATGTGATTATGTTTTTCATCCATTTTTCAATTGAGCTGTTTGTAAATAGTTTGGACGTAACTCGTATAAACTGAATTTGAATTCGGTTTGTTTATTAAATAAATTGAGTTTGAACAAAAATTCAAACTCTTTTAGTAAGAACATGTTTTGAATTGCATTGAAAGTAGAGCTTTTAAAGTAAAAAAATAAATAAATAAATAAAAGTTTTTCCAAAAGTGGGTTTTAGTCATTTTTAGAGTAAAAAAATCAAAGAAATACTTTTGAAATTTTTATCAAACATATTAGCTTTTTTTTTAGTAAAACTTTCTAGGTATTAAATGTACTGGTTCACAAAAAAAAAAAAATGATTCTTAATTTTTACGATCCATAATGCAATACCAAACAAGTTCTAAATGAGTCAACTCATATAAACTTGGTTCAAGTTGTATAAATTCCTAATATGATAGATATAGTTTAAATTATTGTTAGTATGAATCTTGACATAAATATATGTGTTTTTGTGTGTATAGATATGTGTGTGCGCGCATAATTAATTTATATACATATATTATAAAACATATATATAGACGATTGGAAAGTTTAAGATTCAAGGTAATTTATTCGATGAACTCAAATAATAAAACCTTAACAATAATTAATTAACTAATGATTAGTATTAATTTTTAAAAAATAATAATAATTATGATATTCACTTTATATACGGAAAGAATAAGTTAACTATGAAGCTTATCAACAAACTCGAGTTCGTCTTAAAAATAAATAAATTGATCGAACTTGAGCATATTATTGAGTTTTGTGATAAATTCAAGCTGGAAAAAAGAAAGAAAAAAAAAAAGTGTTTCTGTGTTGTAAAATGACGATAATACCCTTAATGCAGAAGTGAATTTCGCGGTGGGAGTAATAGTAGATACAATTATACAACGGGAAGATCGCGACAAGAAGATCAAAAGTTGTCCTTTTGTGTCAAAACGTGTTGTCTTCGTCTTTGCATCCTCAACTGTAGGGAGAACCCAAATGGGAATCACCATCTCCGATCCACCTTCTTTGCTTAAAAATACAAATGGCTTAGATCAAACTCCAAAACCTTTAACACGGCCCATTTGTCGGCCCATCTCTAAGCCCCCCACCCACAATAATACCTCCTTTGAGCCCTTTTTCATCTCAAAGGCTTCCCCAATTAGTTCTACATCCATAGATATGCGTGTTTTTTTAAGAGTAAAATGGTGTGGGACCACCTCATATATATATA